>NW_022589720.1:13759113-14017572 GCF_004348235.1 Phoca vitulina | reverse complement strand
GGTGAGCAGGGAGCCCCATGCGGGGCTAGATCCCAGGACCCTGGGATCATGATCTGAGCCAAAGGCAGACGCTTAATGACTGAGCCACCCAGGTGCCCCATCAAATGTCGTTACATCTTAATGTGATTACAGGATGAAGGAGCACAGGAAATGACCAAGCCCAAGATTTATTTGATCTTGCCTTACTTGATTTCAAAATATAAAACAATGTTTTCAAGGAAAAATCTTCATCTTGCAGCAGCAGGAAGTTTAGCCCCAAATAAAATACTCCATCTGTTTCCTAAGAGGAGAAAAAAAAAAAAACCTGACCTTCTCAGATAGTCAAGAATAGAGCCTGTTATGGATAATACATGGCAAATCAAATTTTAAAGCCTTTTATGATGTTGAAGCACATAGTGATTTCAACTACCCAATTTCAGGTTTAATCAAAGGGCTATAAAGAATAAAAATTGACCTGATTCCTATACATAGGCTTAAATGTTCTTGTGAATCCTTCCAGGTACACGGTTTCCATGAGACCGTGTTGGTGGCACCCTTTTGCAAATCTGGGAAATCATTGCTGCATCATGTAGCTTCTGTGCCTGGGAATGGGTGTATAATAAGTATTTCACTTGTCTTTTCTCATCACCAAAGCCACATCATTAAGAGTGTTTTTTGTTTGTTTGTTTGTTTGGTAGGGTTTGTTTGTTTTTTTTGACTGCAAAGAGCATCTGACTATTTGACATCTTGAACTGCTCAATTTTCTCATGATTTACATGGGCAGATGTCCCACTGTTCTGGTGCTCACCCACTAAATTTAGATAACTTCTCCACATAAAAAGATTTTGTGTCTGCTTTTTAAATATGTAGGAATTAAGGCTTCAAATGAAGATGTTGTGCTTAGTAGGAAAACTGCAAACTCTGCTGAACCTCTGAGGCTATTTTCAATCAACATGTATTTATTAAATTAGAAAGAGCACTCTGGCCAGTGTGAGTATTGATCTCTAAAGTAAGTCCTGAGCAACCTATCTTTAAAATATACGTGCTTTCAAGTATATCATTGTACATCAGAAATATTAATAAACAATCCTACAAAATAAGCTTAATCATGCAAACACCTTCCAGGTAATCATATTTAACATACACATTACTTTAACTTTCCCCCCAAGCCCCAACAAATAACAGTAAAAATATAATTTTAAAGCCTTAGAATATAATTTTATATATTTTGTAAAAGGAGATTATAAAAGGTACAAAATTCAAGTTATAAAAGAAAGTTATAAACAATAAAATAAACAAACCACAGGGATGAAAAGTACAGCATAAAGAATATGGTAATTAATATTGGGATACTGTTGGGGGCGCCTGGGTGGCTCAGTTGGTTAAGCGACTGCCTTCGGCTCAGGTCATGATCCTGGAGTCCCGGGATCGAGTCCCACATCAGGCTCCCTGCTCAGCAGGGAGTCTGCTCCTCCCTCTCATGCTCTCTGTCTCTCATTCTCTCTCTCGCAAATAAATACAATCTTAAAAAAAAAAAAAAAAATTAAATATTGGGATACTGTTGTATGGTGACAGGTGGTAACTACATTTATTGTGTTGAGCATTGTGTAAAGAACTGTAGAATCCCACTCTGTTGTACAATTGAAACTAATACAGCATTGTATGTCAACTATACTTCAACTGAAGGATCAAATACATATTATATATTCATATTTATATTTTTTCTAAGTTATCTGATTTGTTAGTATATAATTATTTATAGTAACCTGACACTATGTGTTTCTGTGGTTATCTGTTGTATTGTTTTCCATTTCTCATTTTGGTTTTTGAGCTTCTCTGGTTTGTTTTTTGTTTTTTGGGTTGTTTTTTTTTTTAGTTATTGTCGTTAAAGCATTGCTGACTTTTTTTTTTTTTGGAAAAACTGATCATTACTTTCAATGTTATGTTATTATTTATTCTAGTCTCTATTTTATTTATTTCTGATTTTTCTTTGTTATTTCCTTCCTCTACTAAGTTTCAGCAAAGTTTTTTTTCTTTTTCTAGTTCCTTGTGGTATAATGTTAAATTGTTTATTTGAAATATTTTCTTTTTTTGAACTTTTTTTCTTAAAACAAACATCTGGTACCACCTCAATCATGACTCCTTTTCAACCTCTGAGGAGGGTAAAATGCATAAATTTCACTTTAACAGCTTATTTGCTGCATCCCATAGGTTTTAGAATATTGTGTTTTCTTTTTCTTTGGTTTTGAGACATATTTTGATTTGCATTTGATTTCTTATTCGGCCCATTGATTAATATTTGCATTTAAATATTTAATATTTACATTGTAAAAAATAATCAAATATATATTATATATTAACATATTAATTACATTTAATATATATTTATGCAATATATTCATTATATTATTAATTATATAATTAATTAATTATATTATTAATATTCTATATAATTTTAAAAGCCAAAAAAACAATTGGAGAGAAAACTACAGCAATAAAATGTTGAAAGTTGAAAAGTACAAGGACTAGGGTAATATGACTTAGCAACCTAAAAGAAATAAAATTTGAGGTTTCAGTGTAAGAAGTAAATAAAAAAAAACCTTGATTTATCCTGTAAAGTTCCAAAATGACTAAGAAATTTGAGGCACAAGGAATTTACAGAAAAGGAAAAAACAGGGACTAACACTATAAGGGTGGTTTAAAAATATTTTTTAAGGAAGAGCTAGATTCAAATAATGCAGAAAATCGGGATGGGGGTAGGGAGGGAAAACTGAATGGGAAGAAATCAGAGAGGGAGACAAACCATGAGAGACTCTTGACTCTGGGAAACAGAGGGTTGCAGAAGGGAAGGTGGGTGGGGGGATGGGGTAACTGGGTGATGGAAATTAAGGAGGGCACGTGATGTGATAAGCATTGGATGTTATATGCAACAGATGAATCATTGAACACTACTACATCAGAAACTAATGATGTACTATATGTTGGTTAATTGAATTAAAAAAAACAATAAGGAATTATAATTAAAAAAGGAACAGCTAGATTCTTAAGTGTTCTTTTTTCTATTCTGGCAAAAAGTTGATCAATAGCAAATAGAAAACTAAAAAGGTAAAAATAATGCCCTCTGAGGCGTGAAAAATGTGGATAAACTTTATGAACCTTGTAAATCTACATGTTATGTATAAAACTGATAAAAACAAAAGTTTTAAATGTAAAATATAAAAATAGCTGTAGTGAGACTCTCATCCAGGGTCAAGAATAGGTACTAAGACCTCACTGCTGCAAGGGCTTGGGTGCATTTTACTCTCCTCAGAGGTTGAAATGGAGTCATGGCTGAGGTGGCACCAGATTCCATAGACATGCTCAGGTCAATCAAGAGACTAATTACACACCCAGGTGAGATTGTGTCTCCCCTAACTAGGCTCAAGAATAATACCAAGTGTATTGCCTTCAACTTCCATCAGCACAGGTCAAGAGAGGGACCCATGAGATTCCTTTTTATTCCTGACCACCATCAGCTTCACCACTATTACCTGCCTTGAATCTGCTTGGATGTATCTCAGTAACTGGACATTTATCTTTGTGATAGTTGTTCCAAGTTCACAGACTTCCAGGCCTACATTTCCTCTCCTGGACTCTAAGGTTCCACACAATGTTCCACACATCACTTGTGCATAGGACTTCTCCCATCTCTCCCCAACTCCTAAAGCCCTTCCACTATGCCCTCTGGAATTGGTGGTCCATTGTCAACAGAACATCTTGTATCCTTAATCTATTCTCTAAACATTCTCTTTGCTTTATGCAAATCCTTGATCTTTGTTCTAAAGACACTGCTTCCTCTGTTGTCCTCTTAAGTGGGGACTATCCTCTTTCTCCTAAGGCTCATTGGCAGTCTCAGATCATTCTCTGTTCCTCCTCCATAGAAATCTGTTAGCTTTGATGCTGACATCTGATCTTACCATCCACTGTCCCCATTTTACTGCTTTCTACTGACTACCCATTTCTCTTCTTCATTCCCCGGATGCTATTAGCTTCTGAGTCCTTGTTATTCTTTCCAATCAGAAATCTGTAAATGGAAATATACATTGTCCTTCCAATAGTTTCCCTTCATTTCTTGAGTTTTTCTCCTCTGATAATGCAACGATTTTATCTGGCAGCTACCTCAACAACTCAATTATTTTTAAGATTTTATTTATTTACTTATTTGAAGGGGGGGAGGAGAAGAGAGAGAATCTCAAGCAGACTCCACACTGAGTTCGAACACCGATGCGGGCTTGATCTCATAACCCAAGACCATGACCTGAGTGGAAACCAGGAGTTGGGTGTTCAACAAACTGAGCCACCCAGGTGCCCCTCAACAACTCACTTTTAGGATCTTAGTCTAGATTTTGTCACTAAGAAAAGCTACAGTCCCTCCATAGTCTCCATGTTAAGCATCCCAATTCACTCACTACAACTTTTCCTACCTTCATTCCCTCCTTCCACCATACCACCACCACCCATTTTTTGGCTCACACAGAACCTCCAATTCTTTGAGTCTAACACTCATCTGCTGTCCCTCATTCTGTTAATATCTTCATTCCCCCACCTAGCCATCTTAAAGTCCCTGGGTTATTCATCATAATCAGGCCACTGTCACTACCTTCTATTTCCTTTTCCTTTTCTCACTGTGATTTTTCACTTGGCAAAACCATGCATCTTGGTAGACACAACTTTACACCCATTTCCTGCCAGAACCCATGTAGCTGTGTGCCTGAAAACAAAAACAAAGACAAAAAATAAAAAAACACAACTACATTAACTGGTTTCCTTTTAAACCCATGAGCACAAAACTCAGTGAGACCTGAATGCTATAATCACACTGTACACCTCTCATCACTTCATTCTCCCACTCTCCTAGAATAACAGATATTTTTCTCCTCTCTCTTTAAGCCCATGTCATCCCCCTCAATCTCAATTTCAGCTGATAATTTTATTAGTCAGCTCAGGCTGCCATAACAACATTCCATAGACTGAATGGTTTAAACAGCAGAAATTTCTTTCCCACAGTTTTGGAGGCTGGGCAGTGTAAGATCAAGGTGGCAGTGAGGTAGATTTCACTGTGAGTTGTCTTAGCTTGTAGGAAGACACAATCTCACTGTGTGCTCTTGTGACCTCTTCTTGGCTTGTGTGTGGACAGAGGCCACGATCCTACTATATCAGGACCAGCCCTTATGACCTTATTTCACTTTAATTGCCTCCTAAAGGCCATATCTCCAAATTCCATCACACTGGGGGTTAGGGCTTCAACATACGAATTTTAAGGGACATAAACATTGAGTCGATAAATACCACTTTGATTCCAACTTTAATAAGGAAACAGAAACATTCACAAACTTTCATCACCTCTTCTACCCACTGACCAGCATCTACAGCTCTCACTCTCCCTTCTAGTCTGTTACCACAGAAGAACTATCCATATTCTGATCTAATGCCAGTTTCTAAACTTGTGCACTGAACCCCATATTTTCTTTTTTTTTTTTTTAAAGATTTTATTTCTTTGAGAGAGAGCACATGAGAGGGGGGAAGGTCAGAGGGAGAAGCAGACTCCCGGCCGAGCAGGGAGCCCGATGCGGGACTCGATCCAGGGACTCCAGGATCATGACCTGAGCCAAAGGCAGTCGCTTAACCGACTGAGCCACCCAGGTGCCCACCCTATATTTTCTTGTATGTTCAAAGATATGGTATCAGATTAGCAATTCTGTGTTCTCAATCCTATCTAATCAAATATTTTCCCTCTGTACTGGTTCATCCCCATCAGCATACAAATATCTTGCATGTTTTCTCATTTCAATAAAAATTTATCCTGACCACACACCCCTGACATTTACATTTCTTTTCTCTTTTCAGCAAACTTTTCCATAATGACCTAATTTACTGTCTCCAATCCCTCTCTTCCTTTTCTCCTGTACCTCCAATCAGGTTTTCACCCACATCATTTCACTGAAATTGCTCTCATAAAGGTTGCCAAGATCCTCCATAAGTTTAAAACCAATAGTCAGTTAGTCCTCATGTTGTTTGTTTGTATCTTATTAGACTATTAGCACCATTTGGCCCAGATGATCATTTCTTTTTACTGAATATACTTCCTTTAATTGGCTTCTACGATACCAAAATATTTCAGTTTTCTTCCTACATCACTGGTGGCTTGTACAGGGCATCTTTTGTTTATCTACCTTTCCCTGGCGACTCTATGTTGAGTTTCTCCATGTATCCGTCTTTTACCCTTTTAATTTCTACTTGACATATATAATCTCATGGATTAAAATACCATTCATAACTTTCCCCAATCTGTAGCTCCAATCTGGATTTCTAAACATCTCTCCTGAACTCCTGAAACATATATTTGGCTGTTGACTTGACATCTTCACTTGCATGTCTTATAGGTAGCTTATATTGAACATATGCTAAATTGTACTCTAGCTATTCCTGATCCTACTTAATGGCAATTCTTCCATTTTCTCAAGCAAAAACTATTTGGTGCCATCTTGATCCCCTTCACTTACATCTCACATTCAGTCTAAAAGGAAATTCTGCTGACTTTACCTTGAAAACATATCCAGAATTCCCAGCACATCCACTGCTTCCAGTCTGCCCTTTGCCATCATTCTTTCTTATCTGGATCATTGTCTCCCTGCTGTTACCTTGTCAACCATTCTCATTCTATTTTCAATCTATTCAGAAGCCACAGGGATTCCTATACAACCTAAGTCAGGTCATGTCATTGCTCTGGTCAAAACCCAGCAATGGTTCCCAATGTCCTAGGACACAAAAATATAGCACTTACAATCACATACAAGGGCCTGTTAGCTCTCTGACCTCATCTCTCCCTTGATATCTTACTGGCCGCTCATAAGCATTGTTGTCCGTCAAAGATAACTGGCATACTTTATCTGTACCTACTGTCTGGGCGACTCTTCCCTAATATTTGTTTGCCTGACTCCTTCATTTACTTTATACCCTTCTTCAATATCACGGGCTAAGAAGACCCTGCCTGACCATCTTATATAATTTCCCATCCTGAAAACTCCTTCTCTATAGTACTCACACTCTTTTATCCTGCTGTGTTTTCTTTATCTGTTAACACTTATCTATTCTTAAGATACCAAGTAATAAATTTATACGTGCCTATTATATCTTTTACTTACTTGATAGCCTTGTCATTTAGTGTATCCTCCTTCTCCTGGTGTGTATGTTCTAAAAGCAGAAATTTATGTCTTGTTCAACAATATCTCCAAATGACTAGAGCGGTGCCTGGCACATAGTAGATGCTCCAAAAATAATTTCTGAAAGCATCAATTAATATTGCAATGTTGTAAGCTAATAAAATATTAAAAAAAAAACTCATATGGATAATTGAAGAAACCTAACTGGGGATTTCAGTAGATTAGGAGTATGTGAGTTGAATGTAGAAGAGACAGGATAAAAGAGTGCCCCATTTACAGAGAAACTATGAAATAAAAGAGGTTCAGCAAGGCAGATAGGAACATGGATAAAATCTACAACCCCAAAGCCTCACATTTTGTTCAAATATCTGGTTGCCATGCAGCCCAGACCAACTGAGCCACCAAGCCAAAATAATTAAGCTTGGAAACTGATTCTAAAGTTCTCCTAAAATGGTATCATTGATTCCCTAGAGGTTAATCATTTTAACTTTTAAGTTTTTAAAAATTAAGCATTAAATGACAAGTTTAGTCAAATCCTTAATAGTTATAATGTTGTATTAAATAATAATCCTCACAAATTTTATGTTTTAAGCTTAAGTAACTTTTAAAAGAATTTTGCCTATTGCACTAGCAGATTAGTTTTTAATTTCAATTTAAGACATCTAAATGAGTAATTGTTTTAGACTGATATTTTAACTTGAAATTCCACTAGGTTAACAAAAAAAAAAATTAGATCTTAAAAAAATACTAAAAAACTTAGACTCATCTAAGGCTTAAGATTTCCAAGAATTATTTCCATACATGGGAATTTTATTTTTATTTTAGGTGAGGAAATTGAGGGTCTTAAAATAAGAATCAAATATATTACAATTACAAATTATTTTTATATATTAAAATATATTGAATTATTTTGTAAAATTGCTTTTAATGTGGTCATTAAAATGTATCAGGTTTATCAGGAGAAAAATGAGATATGTAGTTGAACGTAAAAGCTTAATGATGAGTCAGAACTTTGGGGCTTCTCATTGATATTTAATAAATGGGTCATTAATTTTAAAAGTAAAGTGGCTCTGAACTAATCTTTTCTGTGCACAAAAACACCCACACTTTATGAAACATTTCACACTAACATAAATGAGTTAAGCAAAAAGTTGTTGGAGTGATGTTATTTTGAAAAAAGGCAGAGGAAGAATGAACATGAGGAATTGATGTTGGGGGAAGAAAGTGAGCCTTCTTGGTAAAGAACTAGGACCAACATTACTTGTCCCACATGTACTCAGCCCAACAATATTAAATGCAATGGACAAGTGCCCTGTACACTTTTAGTAGTCCCACTCACATACCTGCCACATCTCTCCACTTTGCTGCCCAAGAATTTTTTGCAAAGACATAGGAGCTCACCATGAAATTCAAAAAATGTACAGACTCTAATACTGCTGGGGGCTAATATCAACTAGTTTGAGGTTGTGAATTGATAAATGTCCCACCAAGCTTCTGTTTATCCCTCCCATAAGGCCTCAGAGGCTCTAGCATAATGGTGGTAACCAGTGTAACAGGGCAATCTATACCAGCATTTCCTTCTGTGATATCTTACTTTTTCCCGCCTCTTAGCATCACATCCCAAGTAAACAATTTGTACCTAAGTCCTTTCTCAAGTTGAACTTGTAAGGAAAGGCAAAGCTACGATATCAACATACTCTCAAAAAGACTTCTACTTCCAACCAAGCTGAAGTAACAGTGACTGGATTTACACACCTACTTAACACAACCAAAAACTAAACAAGAAGCAAGGAATTTCTTGAACATCAGATAATGAAAGACAGTGATCACTAACAGATAAGAAATAAACAAAGTGAGTTATACAATCCCTTTAGTTTACTGCCTGAAGATACTGTCCAGACCAGAACACACACGGAGAGACAACTCAGAAGGAGCCTGGTGATGTCCCTGCATTGAGAAGATGGAGCTGGGATTTCAGTGTGTGTGTGTGTGTGTGTGTGTGCATGTGTGTGTGTTTTGAGGGAGGCATGGCAGGTGGAGTTTGCAGGGATGAATATCATAAAGAAGACAGCTGCACAAAGAGGGAATCAGAGATGTCTACAGAACATCCCTTTCAAATATTCAGTTGAGTACTGATCAGCACTCTTGGAAAACTACCCAAGAAGCAGAAAAGAAGTACTCTTAAAAATAAAAATAAATGATCCTCAGGGATCAAGAAAGGCTGGGAATAGCTCCTGTTCCCCATCACCATGGTGGAAAATCTCATACTTCATGAGACATTGGATGGATTAGACATTAGTGAGGAAAATTAGCAACAGTCTAACTGCTGCTCTGGTCTATTCAGCCTAACAAAGCTTAAAAACAAAACCTGAAATGATCGACTATTTCCAGATAACTGAAAGACTTCCTGGAGCAAAGCTTGGGAATATTGATGGGACTACAAAACATATCTGGTGCTCAAGAAGGAAAAGTGAAATGACATCCAACCATAGGTGGCCATATATACAAGGTCAGGAAAATAAGAGCCAAAATGAGGAAGAAAATTAATCAATTGAAATGGACAGAAAAATGACACTGTTGGTAGAGTTAGTAGACAAAAGCATTAAAAGAGTTCTTATAATTGTGTTCAATATGTTTTGGAAAATGCAGGAAAGATTGAGCATGTTAAGTAGAGACATGGAAAATATAAAAAAGACCCAGATAGAATTTCTAAAGTAAAAACCACAGAGTCTGAAATATATGTATACACACACACACACACACACACAGTGGAGCTTAAATGGATTAGACACTGCCTAAGACAAGATTAGTGCACTTCAAGATACAGCAATAGATACTACCCAAAATGAAACAAAAAGACTGAAAGCAAAGATAAACAGACACTAGTAAGCTCTGGCCTAAAAGATGTGTAACTGAAGTCCTCAAAAGAGAGGAGCAAAGAGAAAGGCATACAGATATAAATTAGCACAGAAAAGGATATCAATATCAGTAGACATGAAGGAAATGCAAAGTAAAGCTGCAGTAAGATCCTGCCACACACCTATTTGAATGGCTAAGATTAAATGACTGGCTCTTGGGCGCCCGGGGGGCTCAGTCTGTTAAACGTCGCCTTCGGCTCAGGTCATCATCCCAGAATCTGGGATCAAGCCTGCTTCTCCCTCTCCCTCTCCCTGCCACTCTCCCTGCTTGTGCTTCCTCTCTCTCTCTCTCTGACAAATAAATAAATAAAATCTTTAAATTTTTTTTTTTATTTTAAAATAATAAATAAATAAATAAAATGACTGGCTTCTTTACCAAGTGCTGGCAAAGATACGGAGCAACTGAAACTCTCAGACACTGCTGTTGACCTGGCCAAACCACTTTTAGGTATTTACCTAGGAGGAATGAAGGTATAGATGCCCATACAAAGACATACATAAATGTTTATAAGAGTTTTATTTGTCATCACCAAAAATTGAAACAACCCAAATGAATGATCATCCTCAGGTGAGTGTATTTCCAAGTTGTGGTGTAATCCATACAATTGAATCCTATTCAGTGGTAAAAATGAATGAATTATTGACACATGAAATATGGATCAATCACAAAATAGTGTGTTGAGTGAAAGAACCACACCCAACCACCACCACACATGAAAAAAAGGTACATAATTGGGGTGCCTGGGTGACTCAGTTGGTTAAGTGTTGGACTCTTGGTTTTGTCTCAGGTCATGATTTCAAGGTTGTGAGATTGAGCCCCACATTGGGCTCTGGGCTCATTGTGGAGTCTGCTTGAGATTCTCTCTCTCCTTCTCCCTTTGCCTTTCCCCTGCTCTCTCTAAAATAAATAAATAAACCTTTTTTAAAGAAAGGTACGTAATACATGATTCCATACATATGAAGTCTAGAAAATTCAAGCCAATATATAGCAACATAAAAATATCAGTGATTGTCTGGAAATGAAGGGTAAGGGAACAGGGAGAGGTGGGAAAAAATATCACGGGGCATGAAGGCATCTTTGTATGATAGATGTCTTCAATATTTTGATGGTGGTAACGATTTAACATGGGTAAACATATGTCAAAACTTTTTCAAATTGTACACTGTAATAAAATATGAATAGTTTATTATATGTTAATTACATTTCAAAAGGCTATTTAATTGATAAGGAATTAATATCCAGAATATGGAAAGAACTTCTACAACTCAATAATACAAACAACCTGATTTTAAAATGAGTAAAGGACTTGAATAGACATTTCTCTAAAGAAGACATACAAATGGCCAATAAAGACATAAAAAGATGTCCAGCATCACTAATCATTAGGCAAATGCAAATCAAAACTATAAGATACCATTTCACACCTACTATTAAAAAAAAAACAGAAAATAATAAATGTTAGCAAGGATATGGAGAAATTGCAACACATGCATTGCAGGTGGGAATGTAAAATGTTGCAACATGGCAGTTCCTTAAAACATGAAACAAAATTTCCATAAGATCCAGCAATTACACTTCTGGGTACATACTCAAAAGAATTGAGAGCAGGGATGTGAAGAGACATTATTACTCGCACATTTGTGGCAACATTATTCACAATTGCTAAAATGTGGAAGCAACCCAAGTGTCTGCTGATGACTGAATGAACAAACTAAATGTGGTACATCCATATAATGAGGTATTGGTCAGCCTTAAAGAGGAATGAAATGCTGCCATGCTACAGCATGGATGAGCCTTGAAGACATTCAGCTAAATGAAATAAGCCAGTTAAGAAAGAAAAAAATAACACTGCTTGAGTCCACTTCTATGAGTAGTTAAATTCACAAAGACAAAAAGTAGAATGGTGGCTGCCAGAGGCTGGAGGGAGCAGGGAATGGAGCATTACTGTTTAACGGGGACAGAATTTCAGTTTTACAAGATGAAAAGAGTTCTGGAGGTGGAACTGGTTATGGTCGTTCAAGGACAGGAATGCACTTAATGTCCTGAACTGTTTGTTCAGTTAAAAATGGTTGCAATGTTAAATATGATGTTATGTATATTTTACCACATTTTTTTAAAAAGCTGTTTAAAAATAAGGAAGGAAAATACAGTTCGGACTATTGTTGAATGGTTATCCATGTCATTGATATTGTTAAGAATGGGAGAATGTAGGGGCGCCTGGGTGGTTCAGTCAGTTAAGCATCTGCCTTTGGCTCAGGTCATGATCCCAGGGTCCTGGGATGGAGCCCCACATTGGGCTCTCTGCTCAGCAGGAGCCTACTTCTCTCTTTTCCTGCTGCTCCCCCTACTTGTACTCTCTCTCACTGTCAAATAAGTAAATAAAACCTTTAAAAAAAGAATGGGAGAATGTAAAAGGTGATCTACATAGGCACTGAATGAGGGATGTAAGCCAAAGTTCAGAAGATGACTGCATTAGAGAGGGGTAAGGAATTCTGCAGTGTGCTTTCTCATAATTGCATGTGTTTCTAGAAGCAAAGTCATGGCCACCCACAGCCCAGGAGCGGGGCTGGGGGAAAATGTAAAACAAACACCTCTATATTTTTCTCTAATCCCAACGAATCCTAAGATTCCATTGGTCCTCCACTGTAGGAAATACTGACATAAATGGGAAGCAAGAGTAAGATTTATCATAGGTCTATTAGTATCTGGGTTCCCACACTCTATCCAGCTGCATAATGCACATCAAAATAATTTCCTAATCAACCTCAATCATTTTTGTCTCTCTACTCTTGAGAGTTTTCCACATCCTTTGTCTGGGGCTTCTAGGAAGATAGATTAGTCATAAATTAAAATTCTGGGTATGCAATCACTCTTAATTCATCGGTGCTTTTCTGGCAGACTTCTCCTATTTTATTCTGTAAGTTTCTTTGTACTAAAAATTTTGAAACTAATCAATTTTGTATCTATCAAAAGTGTCTATTTTTCAAAGTCACCATGTTTATTTCTACCTTCTATGAAAGTTTTATTCCTCCTTAAGGCATCTTTCTTTGAACAATCTCACATCCAATAGAACTCAGTCTATGTGTCCCACTTGCTGCATCTCACCTTTCCTCAGAGCCAGAACCCCTCAAAATTTTCCAGATTTGTCCCCTAAGATCATGGAATATTCTTTTTTCATTGTACCATTTATGTCACCTTGGAAATTACCAATTCAATGTCTGAAGTGTCCTATGGTAATTTTCTTGATGTCTCTTCCTATAGCTGTCCAGCTATATGATCATTTAGAGACTAGAATGAGATTCCCCAACTGTCATTTTGACTTCCTTACCTGCAGCTTTTGGAAGGAGGTTTTCAATAATTTTGATAATAACCAGTCAATAACATTTACTGAGTATTTATCATCTGCCAGGCCCTATTCCAAACACTTGGCCCATATTAATTCCATCAATCTACTCAACAACCCCCTGTAGAAATAGATACAATTATTAGCCTTATTTTCTAGGAGAGAATACCAAGAAACAGAGAAGTTAAGCTAAAAGGGATTCAAAACCAGGAGTGGATCCAGAGCACACACCCCAGACTACTACGTGGTTTGATTCTCATAATCCCTTTGAAACCACAGTCCTAATAACCAGTACAAGTCATATGCCCTCTCCCCCTTACCCTAGATCTCCTTCTTTAAGCATCTCCCTCTTTTAAATCAATTAAGATAGAGGATACATTCTTTTTTTGTTCCTAGCGGTCTCCAAGGAATATCTTTGGTTCCTTTATGTCTTGGTAATCCTGCAGGTGCTCTCTGACATTTTTAAAGGATTTTTTTTTTTTTAATTTGTGTTTATTTGAAACATTTTGTAATCTTTCTTTCAATAGATATCCTTTCACTATGGCTCAGACAATGTAATTCCTGAAGCAAAAAAACTCTGGTTATAACATGTCTTTAGGGATTTGGGAGAGGAGGCACTCTGAATTTTAATTATTTCTTCCAGAATTTTTCTCTCTCTCTGTCTAGGTGGTGACCTCAACATCTCCAAGTTCTTTATGCTTTAATATAAATAAATAAAATGACTCAGGTCCAATCATAAGTGTTGATCAGGGCTTAAGTTTCTCCTAATTATCTATAGCTCCGAATTTTGAGGCCTGCCTCTCCTGATTTTCCCAGCTCGTTTTGATCTTCCCTCCAGTAACTGTACCTTCTCTCCACCCTGTGATGACCCAAAGTCATACAGTCTCTTTTAATCTTGATTTCTGGCAACCACCACTCTCACAGGCAGTTTTAAGGAAATAGGCTTTCACTGAAGAGTCAAGAAATAACACCAGAGTTTATATAGAAACCTAGCAGAACCCTAAAACATAAAATTGAGTCTTACTTATCTCTTTAACAACCTCTCAACCATTCCCACTGCAGGGGATTTTTCACTTCCAGAACCTCTACACCTCTAGACCCCTCACTCATTCCCTTTCTCAATAACTGCCAAAGTAAGCTCAAATTTTGTTTCAATGTGTTAGGCAAGGCAACACATATTTATCAAAATTTTTGCTAAAATTAACCATGATAATTCTCTACCTGTTTATACTAAAAATTAATGATTATATGTGTGTGGAGAGGGGGATTTTTGCTCAGATAAGGTTGAAAACTGCTTAAAATTACAAATGTCGTCTAGCTTTCAATGTGTCAGTGTGAGTTGTGTTGGGTAGGGAGATCTTGTAGCAACAACACCACTCAGCACACAATTGGGATACTCTCTTTTGAAGTTTCTTTACCTAGAAGTTTCTGCCAGGTGGTCACTGTGTTTAGATCTTTAGAATTTCTAGGACAGTGCCCCATACATGGTGGGTCCTCAATAAATCTTGGATAAATCTAAAAAAATATATAATGAATGAATAAATAAAAGACTGATGAAAGAATCTGAGTTTCCTGTAATGCACTCCTGTTTTGGATTTATTGGTTCCCTTTGAGAATTATGATTTTTATGTATGAGAATTAAGATTATTGTCTGGTAAGATTACCTGGGCCATCTCTCTCTACTTTGAAAAAGAGAGAAACTCTAAAGAAAATTATTGCACCAGTGAAAGCATCATGCTTCCAACTGACATTCTGTGACCCTCCACTTCATGTAAATCTAAGTTGAAATAGAGGATATTTAGTTATGGGAGGGAAAGAATGTAAGATATTTGAGTATGGAAAGGAAAGAAATAACTTCCACAAACTGAGACATGGAAAACAAAACAAACCATCTGCCTACACACTCTGTCTCTCACATCCTCTGTTGGATTGGGAGCTGGGACAGTTAGTGTAAATACAGGACCCTCAAGCCCAAAAGGAGATCCCTTCTGGTAATGAAGTTAATTGGTAACATCTACTCACCATTGCCAGGATACTTACTGAGGTATTTGTCACAGAACTATGACGTCCTTCCCAGACCTGCTTGTTTTCCCCTTACCAGAGAAATGTATAGATATGTTACCAATTATTATTGTTACTACATTCAGCTAACATGAAGGCTTACCCCTGTTTGCATTAACGTTTGTTAACAATGCAGATAGGTCTCAGGCCCTTACAAGCTCCTCTACATCAGAGAGGAAAAAAAGAATCAAAGTTTTGGTATTATCTTTTCTATTCTAAACCACAATAAACACTCGCTAGGACATTCATCTTTTCTGCCAACTGTATATGCTAAAATATTAATTTTCTAACAGAAAAGAGACTATGGCACATCTTGAGCACATGATGTCTATTTAAGTATCTGTTGTGACGATGTACTACACGTGATCAAATTGTATTCAAGCCTGAAAGAAATGCACACAACTTCAATTCCTGTTGCTTCCATCTGATGGCGGACCAGGAGAAGCCAGGCGAGAATGATAACTAGACCTAGTGCTGATGACTCCTAAATCTCAGCAGATTTCATCCAGTGCATACCACATATTTTATGTCACATTGTAAAAACAGCTATAAAAGAAATTCAAATTCTAATAGATGTTTAGACAAGATTGAGGAAATGCAAAGTACTAAAGGATTCCTAAGAAATCAATTTTGCATAAAGCTTCAATTTTTCTATGAAGGTATTCCAAAAGATTGATGAGGAGTAGAGGTCATGCAAGCATGGATGTTCTTCACATCTTATAGGGGTTGAGAGCCCCCATAAACCTGCTTTATTGCTAATTACTGCTGAATCCTGCAGGAAATGAAACTACCAATTCCTTTCAGAAGTTGAAAAAACTAAATGTACATAAAGAAGGTGAATTGATCACATTTCTCTTGATAGTCACGATAATCCAGATGGACAATACATGGATGTTATGTTCAATAGATTTGGTTGATTAGGTGATTGATAGATGATGATAGATAGGTAGATAGATAATGATAGATGATAGATAAATGATAGATAAATAGATGATAGATAGATAATAGATAGATGATAGATAGATAGATATATGATAGATAGATAGATAGATAGATAGATAGATAGATAGATAGATAGACAGATAGATAGATAGAAAAATCTCAATGAGAAAATCCCCAAAAAGTGGAAGGTGGATCTTGGTCAACCTATAGAATAAGATACAATAGTCAAGTAGATTCTTAGAAATTTAATTCATAAAAGCAGTTAATCATTTGTAAAGACTTATTTACAGTGTACAATCTTGCAATTGTGATACGGTACCCCTGACTAAATCCATGTTAAATTTCTTAGCATCCATATTTAACTCCACAGAAAGACCTCTCTGGGCATCCAAACCAACATGTACTGATATCATTAAAGGTTAAGCAGTTTCTCCCAAACATATTTTCTTGTTTAAATTAAAGTCATTGAGAATTAGTTTGGGAAAATAATTTGGGGGAATTCTTATCTTCTATCCAGGTATACATTATAATTACTAAACTAAACAAAATGCTTTAGCTGCCTATTTTTTGGAGACTATTTTGTTTGGAACCATGATACAAAGTGAGCCATATTTCCCAAAGCATTTAAAAGCAAATGGAAGAAGTAATCATGATGTGTTAGGCAACTTGATAAAGTCTGCATTTTAAGATTTATTGGGTCATAGTCAATATGAATTGGAAGAGTTAGAGCCTGAGGGTAGGAAAAGCAATTGAAAGCCAAATGCACTGGTCCAAGATGAATCGAATAAAAGCCTCAGCTAAGATAGTGAGAAGAAAGAAAAAATAAATGCTAAATTTAATTCAAAGCTTGCAAAGGCAGTGATAATTATGCAGATAACTTATTAGTAATATGTGAAGAGCAGAGGCTAACATGCATCTGAGTTTTCTAGCCCAAGATATTGATAGATTCTGTTTTTAATAAGAATAGAAAAAACTTCTGTAATAACTCATTAGCACCTCCATGAGAGCCAGGAATTGAGAGTTGGGTTCTATCACCTCCTGGGAAAAATTAGTTTTTTTGTAGTGAAAAATTGGTAAAGGGGATTTACAAACAGACTCAATTTTTTTCTTTCAAAATAGTTGTGCAAAAGTTGAACTCTGAAAAAAATTATACTCAGATTTTTCCAGGTATAATTTACATTTAGTAAAGTTCACCTTTTTCCAAATGTGCAGTTCAAAGAGATTTGAAGGACCTAAGCTGTCATATAGTCTCTGACAAAAACAGGTCATTTCTCTTTCTCCAAAAAGTTCCTTTACATCGCTTTTTAATTAATCCCTTCCCCCATCTTGGCCCCTGGTAACTGATAATATGATTCTCTCCTTACAGTTTTGGTCTTTTCCAAAATGTCATATAAATGGAATAATAAAGCATGTAGCTTTTGTGCCTTTTTCCTTTAGCATCGTGCTTTTGACCTGCTTCCTGTTGCTGCATGCACCATAATTTATCCATTTCACCAGTTGATAGATATTTCGGCTATTTCCAATTTTTCACAATTACGAAAAAATCTGCTATAAACATTCACGCATAGGACTTTTTACACACAGATGTTTTCATTTCTTTTGAGTAAACACGTAGGAATGAAATTGCTAGATCATATGGTAAAGATATGGTTGCCTTTTCAGAAACTGCAAAATTGTTTTCTAAAGTGATTGAAATATTTCATAAACCTAATTCTAAAACTATAAAACCTCTAAAAAAGAATGTGGGATAAAGTCTATATGACTTTAAGTTAAGGAAAGATTTCTTTTAGGTAGGAGAGGAGAAGCACTAACCTTTAGAAAACATATAAATTGGAGTCAGTCAAAATAAAATTTCCACTCTTTGAAAGACATTGCTAAGAAAATGAAAAGACCAGCCGCAGACTGGGAGAATATTTGCAAAACACATATCTGATAAGGGATGTGTATCCAAATTATATAAAAAAAATTCTCACAACTCAAGAATAAGAAGACAACCCAATAAAACTTAGGCAAAAGATTTGAATAAACACTCATCAGAGAAAAGATACAGATGACAAATAAGAACATGAAAAGATGTTCAACATCATTAATCATTAGGGAAGTGCAAATTAAAACCATAATTAAGTACTTCTATACACCTTTTAGAATGCCTAAAATTTTTAAAAAGTGAAGGTGGAGATAAAAAGCAACTGGGACATTCATAAAGCTTCTTGACCTCTTTATATTTTGTTTCTGATGGCAGGCTGATACTCGTGAGAGAAGAGTCTTCATCTGAGAGATAGAATATTTTCCTCTACAATATTGCTCAGGGATTTTTTAGAAACAAGCAGACAAAATTCTCCCATTTTTAGGAAACTTGTTTTGCATAAGACACTTCTCTGAAGACCCATTGATTATAATCAGTCTATGTTGGAAATCAAGGTTCTCCTAACTACTGTCTATAATAGATATGTTCAGTTTGAAAGAGGGACAGACAGAGACAGAAAGAGAGAGAAAGAAGGAGGGAGAGAGAAGGAAGGAGTAAGGTACAGATAGAGGGAGAGAGAATAAACAGATCTTATTCTAACCTTTAATAGAAAGAGACTTTAATAGCATGTAGCTACATGTGTCCATTGGGATTTTAAATCTATGGTCCAGAACTACCCCAATACTACAGGGAAATTTTTAAATTTTAAAACTACTTCACTGTTACAGATTGTCTTATGCCAGAATGATACCATTTGAGATTTCCCTTTTTTCTTTTTAGTCATTTTTTTATGCAATAGATCTTTGGGTTATACATTACATTTTAATTGTCTCTACTCAGTGCATTGGCCAATAACTGCATGCTCAAAAAGACAAAACTAGGGCCCCTTTATTATATGGAATATCAAACCCTAGAAGTACCAAAGTAAGAGTTCTGATTTTTTTTAATCATTTCTATATACCTAACCCACATCAAAATGGGCATTTCTGCCTGAATGGAATTTGGCAAGAGTTGTTTGGGCAGTTATGTAACCCTCCATTTGCTTTGCCTACATATGTCCCCACTGATACCTACTGCCGGGCTAAGCAGAATTTAGATCAGGAATTTGCAGAGTCAGTACTAAAAAACAGCAAGTGAGCAGCAGGTTCAGTTTCTGGTAAACACCCAGGTCACAGGGGTGGGTGGGGGCAGCCAGGGGTCAAGGAAATTCAGAGCCAAGTGGGGCAGATGCCAAATTCCATGGTCAAGAACTGGAGCCAAGGAGTCATCAGGAGCCCAGGAAGTATCCACAATGACATAAGATATGCAACAGTTTCTAGAAAGATCAAATTCTGCAGGATGCTCCAGGAAACTTTTATGGATTACCCTGCCTGAGCCGACACCTCTAACATCATCGAGATACTATCTTGACTATAAAACCCTAAGCTTAATGTGTATCTTTACGTTATTGTTTTGGATGATTATAATGATTATTATCGCTATCAAGAGCACAATGGTACCGCTAGTTTTATAGCTTCATCGCTTCTTGCTTCAACCCAATTCTTGTAAACTCTTCAGATTCGCGTCATATTTCCTTTTGCGTGTCTCTTCTGGCCGTATGGCCATGTGACAAGAGTAGATACTTGATGAAATATTTGTTAACTAAACTTTTGTCACTCCTAGCTAGAAAGGTAATCCTAGGTGGAAGAAACACAGCAATATCCAAAAGATATAGTTTGGATTCTAGCATTTTTCACTAAATATCTTGGGAATTGCCTACATTTGAGGAGCCTCAGTTGTCATATCTGCAAAATACTAGCTAAATAATACTTGACCTACCTGAACATAGAAAATTAGACCCAAACATTAGCTGATAGTCACAGAAACAGACTTCTGGAATAGTAGAAGAGATCTACATTAGTGTTTGGAAGAATTGGATTCTAGGTCTTGAATCTTCCCCTGTGGAGCTGTGTCACAGTAGAAAATATAGCATGTGTTTCCATACAATTCCACTGCCAGAGACCGGGGTGGGGGGAGAATAAAAGCCTTCAGAACAAACGGTACCATTAATCCCACCCATTTTAGTGAGATGCCTAACAAACTGTTCTCCATTACTGTGGACCCATCGATCTTACACGTACTTTACCTCAGTTCTATAACTTATGTGAAAATTGGCAAAGTGCATGGCTGAGATATGAGAGTTCATAATGGCTCAGAAAGAAATCACTGGAAGAAGGAGCACATATAGAAAAATCAAATTAATTGGTAAAGGAACCCAACTTCACAGTTCAGTTTCATGATGACATGTTGATCTCAATACATTTCTTCTCTCCTAAATGCTATTTTAACCACCAACAAAAAATTATATGCCAAAATGTGAAGAGAATAACATAAGGACATTATACAGGGACATGCACTATCATTAGACAGGAAAGTGAAGAATTTCTTCATGATACCAAGTGGATATCACCCATTACTAAACTCAAGGAAAGCAAAGTTACGCTAAAGATGAAGTGTATTACATTTTTTAGTAAAATAGCCCAAAACTCAGGGTTGAAAGAAGAGGTGACAGGGCGGTCATGTGGAAGAGTGCAGAGTAACTTCAAGAATTGCCCCATTCCTAGACACACCTGACTGTGGCATTTACAGCACGTCTGGACATGGCTTGGGCTGACCACTAAGAAAAGTGGGAATTTTGCCAAAGCAGACTTCGATTATGGGTGTTTGAAGAGAAAGAGAAGATAAATCGTTCTCCAGCTGACTTCCAGACAAACACACATGCAGGGTAAGATGACTCAGCACAGCAATAAAAATCCCAGAAGCTTTCATTTCTACAGTAAATCCTTCCTTATACTCTTACCCCTGGAAACTAGAATTCAGGCCAGAAAGAAACACCCCTGATATCCTATCATCAGAAGATGGAAGTTTGTTTGGTTTAGAAAATAGACACCAAGAGAAAACTGAAGAATTTTGACCATTCTACCATAGCCAGGAAAAGAAACACAACTTCTGAAAGCATTAAGTCTGGTTTCCCCATAGTAATAATAATAATGATAATAATAATAATAATAACAACAACAATAAAATTTTAAATACAACCAAGACAGACAAAAAAAAAAATCAATGTGTTGGTATGGCCAAAAATTATTCCTTTTTTTAAAATGCATGATAGGTATTGTGAAATAAGTTGAATCAATTGACCCTCTTAAAATAGTTGTGAGTGCTTGGTCCTTCCCAAATTCAACTGGGTATAATATATTTTTATATTTATCAACCTGATGTATGAAAAATATCTCCTTGTTCTTATCTGCATTTATTTGATTACTGCTTAAGGGTCAGCATCTTGTTATTTGTTTATTGGACAATTCTGTGAATTATTTTTGCCTGTCTTTTCATGTTTATTAGAAAGTCTATGCATTGTTTCTTCCGGTTCATTTCCATTTTTAAAGCAAGACTATTAATATATTTTTGTATTAATTTGTAGGCATTTTTAATATTTTGTATTGTAACTTATTGTCTGTAAAGTGCATTGCAAAAATTTCTTCCTCTGCATTTTAATTTTCCTTATGGTGTTTTTCAGGTTGGTTTATAGGGGTATTTGCTGTTAGAGCATTGAAATTATTAGGTTCTCAAATGTATCAATCTTTTCTCTTAATGGTTTCTGTGTTTCATGTCATTTTTAAAAAGCCCTTTTTATTCTAAAGTTATAAAAGTATTCGTTTGTTTTTTACATTTAAATCTTAAAAATATCCAGAACATAGCAAGAGATTGTGTAATACATTAAAAAAAAATAGTTAC
This sequence comes from Phoca vitulina, assembly GCF_004348235.1. Classification (NCBI taxonomy): domain Eukaryota; kingdom Metazoa; phylum Chordata; class Mammalia; order Carnivora; family Phocidae; genus Phoca; species Phoca vitulina. The sequence continues at coordinate 13,995,383 of NW_022589720.1, read as the reverse complement.
TCTTATTACTGTACACAATGTATTAGCTCATCCACTTTTTCACTCATGGATTTAAAGTAAAATTTCTATTGTATCCTGGAATTTCATAAATCTGTGCTCCTGTCTCTGAGCTCTTATCTTGTCTGTTGATTTCTATATATTTTGGTGTGCCACCGTCATATGATTTTATTATTGTGTCTTCATCGTATGGCTATTTACACAGTTCCATATATGATGTCTGAAGCACCGCGTGAAGACCTGGGAATATAGCATGAAGCAAGACAGATAAGGCCCTTGCTTGGAACTTAGTGAAGAAGAGAGATCATAACAAGCAAAGATGAAATGTAATTACAAATTGTGCTAAGTTCTAGAAAGAAAATAAGATGGAGTGTCTCCAAGCTGATTGAGACAGGATGCTTTTGGAAGAAGTCAGCTGATTAACAACCTAAATTCCAACTGCAGTCTTAATTCCCTTTTGTCATATAATCAAACATATTCACAGGTTCTAGGGAGGAGGACATGAACATATTTGGGGGCTCATTATTCTGCCTCCAATAGGAGCTCATGTCACAGGTGCTGTGTGAGTCCATAGTACCAGGATGAAAGTACAGGGAAGGGATGGGAAAATATGGTCTTGTTTACCGGGATTAAGCATTTGGATTTAAACAAGAACCAGCCATGGGAGTGTTTCAAGGGGGACATGCCATGATTTGATATGAGTTTCAAATGACTTCTTAAAATCAGTGGGTTTTTTTTGCTTATGCCTATCATTTATTATTGGAGGTGAACTTTAGAACAAAAGATAAAAATATTTCCAGAAAATATAGCAGCAATTTTGATTGAACCTTTATTGAATATATATAAATATTTGGCAAATTCAATCTTTATAACATTAAGTCTTTACACTTTACAAAATCTATCCTTTTGGTTATTCGACCTGTTTTTGTATTTTATCTTATTTTTTTTACCTTTTAACAGTATTTCATGTTAGGTCTAACCTTAGATATTATATAGAATTTAAAAATATTTTAATATGATATAATAGATAATTATTTAAGTGCTATTGATTTTTGCATATATATTTTTTTAAATCTGGCAATCTTGGGGCACCTGGGTGGCTCAGTCAGTTAAGCAACCGACTCTTGATTTCAGCTCAGGTCATGATCTCAGGGTTGTGAGATTGAGTGCAGAGTCTGCTTGAGATTTTCTCTCTCCCTCTCCCTTTGTCCCTCCCCCTGCTCACATGCATGTTCGTACTCTCTCTCTCAAATAAATAAATAAAATAAACTCTTAAAAAAAAATCTAGCAACCTTGTAAAACCTTGTTATTCTAATATTTTCCACTTAATATTTTTTGATTTTCCAGGTAGTTTTCATAAAATATTCATTCTTTCATTTCAATATTTATACATCTAATCTATTTTTTAACAAACTGCATTGACCAGGGCTTGCAGAACATTAATTAATAATAGAAATGATTAGTGTGAGGTATTGATTAGCAATGAATGCTTAATTTTATTAAATGCTTTATTTTAGCATTTTCTACTAATGAGTAATACAATGAGTTACATCATTATATTTCTCAATATTGAACCATTCTTACATTCTTGAATAAATGAACAACTTTTTTCTTGATACAGTATTTTTCTACTTCTGTTGGAATTTATGAGCTAATAATTTTAGGATATTAATACATCATCGATATGTTTGTGATATTGATCTATCTTAGTTTTTATGCCATCTTTGTTTATTGTATATAGAGTTATAGCAACTTTATAAAAAATACTTGAAGAGTCTTATGTTTTCCTATGCTATGGAACAAGAACAAAAAACTGCACCTTCTGCTAAAACCTACTTGTAAAGTTTTATGGGCCTGATGCCCTTGTTTTTGATCTATTCAGGCTTTCTAAAACTTTTGTTAGGTAAGGTTGGTCATTTGTATTTTCCAACAAAATATTTGTAATTACAAATTTGCTGATATATTGTAACAATTTATTCCCATACAACATTTTACCCTCTTTGTCACTATGGTTATTTTCCCTCCCCTCATTCCTTTTTCTTGGGAATGTTTGCAAGAAATTTTCAATTTTATTAGTATTTTTTTAAAGCTTGCTTTTATCTATTATATTTGTTCAAAATATTAATTTACATATTTGTATTTTTGCTGTCATCCAACTGTCCTTGGGAGGAGATTGGCTACAGAGCACATGTGGTTGGATAGATTTTTTAATAGAATGAGAGACTCATTCTCTACTGGAGAAGAAAGAAAAAAAGTCTGCATCCACCATGTATTTCATGGCTAAGATTGAATGTTTTAAAATGTCAGCAGTTACATTTTAAAAATTCCTTTGGTTCTTTTTGATTCATTTGTCATAGTATCTTGCTCTTGATTTATGGATGCAATATGGTTTCAATTTCCACTGAGAATACTAACATTCTTTCTACTTTCCTGTAAATTAACCTTGTTTCATTACAGAAAGGCAATTATTGTCTTTGTTTGAGCTTCTTTTCAGGATATTGAGTGTCCTTCAATGTCACCTTATCTGACAACAGTGTCAATTCTTGGAATTGATGGTGTGAACCCGTTTTGTAGCTGACATGGACTTCCCCAATAGAGTACTGAGCCGAGTCCTTGTCGCTGTGTCAAGAGGTAAATATGCTTACCTTCTCTCTACTACAAAATCAGTTTGCATTTGTATAGGCATATTTTTTAGCCATACCAACACTTTGATTTTTTTTGTCTGTCTTGGTTGTATTTAAAATTTTATTGTTGTTGTTATTATTATTATTATTATCATTATTATTATTACTATGGGGAAACCAGACTTAATGCTTTCAGAAGTTGTGTTTCTTTTCCTGGCTATGGTAGAATGGTCAAAATTCTTCAGTTTTCTCTTGGTGTCTATTTTCTAAACCAAACAAACTTCCATCTTCTGATGATAGGATATCAGGGGTGTTTCTTTCTGGCCTGAATTCTAGTTTCCAGGGGTAAGAGTATAAGGAAGGATTTACTGTAGAAATGAAAGCTTCTGGGATTTTTATTGCTGTGCTGAGTCATCTTACCCTGCATGTGTGTTTGTCTGGAAGTCAGCTGGAGAACGATTTATCTTCTCTTTCTCTTCAAACACCCATAATCGAAGTCTGCTTTGGCAAAATTCCCACTTTTCTTAGTGGTCAGCCCAAGCCATGTCCAGACGTGCTGTAAATGCCACAGTCAGGTGTGTCTAGGAATGGGGCAATTCTTGAAGTTACTCTGCACTCTTCCACATGACCGCCCTGTCACCTCTTCTTTCAACCCTGAGTTTTGGGCTATTTTACTAAAAAATGTAATACACTTCATCTTTAGCGTAACTTTGCTTTCCTTGAGTTTAGTAATGGGTGATATCCACTTGGTATCATGAAGAAATTCTTCACTTTCCTGTCTAATGATAGTGCATGTCCCTGTATAATGTCCTTATGTTATTCTCTTCACATTTTGGCATATAATTTTTTGTTGGTGGTTAAAATAGCATTTAGGAGAGAAGAAATGTATTGAGATCAACATGTCATCATGAAACTGAACTGTGAAGTTGGGTTCCTTTACCAATTAATTTGATTTTTCTATATGTGCTCCTTCTTCCAGTGATTTCTTTCTGAGCCATTATGAACTCTCATATCTCAGCCATGCACTTTGCCAATTTTCACATAAGTTATAGAACTGAGGTAAAGTACGTGTAAGATCGATGGGTCCACAGTAATGGAGAACAGTTTGTTAGGCATCTCACTAAAATGGGTGGGATTAATGGTACCGTTTGTTCTGAAGGCTTTTATTCTCCCCCCACCCCGGTCTCTGGCAGTGGAATTGTATGGAAACACATGCTATATTTTCTACTGTGACACAGCTCCACAGGGGAAGATTCAAGACCTAGAATCCAATTCTTCCAAACACTAATGTAGATCTCTTCTACTATTCCAGAAGTCTGTTTCTGTGACTATCAGCTAATGTTTGGGTCTAATTTTCTATGTTCAGGTAGGTCAAGTATTATTTAGCTAGTATTTTGCAGATATGACAACTGAGGCTCCTCAAATGTAGGCAATTCCCAAGATATTTAGTGAAAAATGCTAGAATCCAAACTATATCTTTTGGATATTGCTGTGTTTCTTCCACCTAGGATTACCTTTCTAGCTAGGAGTGACAAAAGTTTAGTTAACAAATATTTCATCAAGTATCTACTCTTGTCACATGGCCATACGGCCAGAAGAGACACGCAAAAGGAAATATGACGCGAATCTGAAGAGTTTACAAGAATTGGGTTGAAGCAAGAAGCGATGAAGCTATAAAACTAGCGGTACCATTGTGCTCTTGATAGCGATAATAATCATTATAATCATCCAAAACAATAACGTAAAGATACACATTAAGCTTAGGGTTTTATAGTCAAGATAGTATCTCGATGATGTTAGAGGAGTTGGCTCAGGCAGGTTAATGTACACAGCTCTCCTCTGGGTATAGCTTATAGGGTTAGTTTGTGAAGATTCTTAAAGAATGTGTAATATTTAGCTGAGAGACCATGTTAGAGATGGCATTCTTTTTTTATTAACATATAATGTATTATTTGTTTCAGGGGTACTGGTCTGTGATTCATCAGTCTTACACAATTCACAGCACTCACCATAGCACATACCCTCCCCAGTGTCCATCACCCAGCCACCCCACCCCTCCCACCCCACTCCACTCCAGCAACCCTCAGTTTGTTTCCTGAGATTAAGAGTCTCATATGGTTTGTCTCCCTCTCTGGTTTTGTCTTGTTTCATTTTTCCCTCCCTTCCCCTATGATCCTCTGTCTTGTTTCTCAAATACCTCATATCAGTGAGATCATATGATACTTGCCTTTCTCTGACTGACTTATTTCACTTACCATAATACCCTCTAAGTTCCATCCACGTCATTGCAAATGGCAAGATTTCATTTTTTGATGGCTACATAATATTTCATTGTGTATATACACTACATCTTATTTATCCATTCATCTGTTGATGAACATCTAGGCTCTTTCATAGTTTGGCTATTGTGGACATTGCTGCTATAAGCATTAGGGTACAGGTGCCCCTTTGGATCACTACATTTGTGTCTTTGGGATAAATACCCAGTAGTGCAATTGTTGGGTTGTAGGGTAGCTCTATTTTCAACTTTTTGAAGAACTTCCATACTGTTTTCCAGACTGGCTGCACCAGCTTGCATTCCCACCAACAGTGTAGGAGGGTTCCCCTTTCTCTGCATCCTCGCCAACACAGAGAGGGTATTCTTGGCTCAGAGAATATGAGGGGGAAAGCCCCCAAAGAAATCTGTTTGTAAAATATGTAACAGATTGCGGAAGCAAAAACTCAGAGAGCCAGAAATGAGTAATGAAGAGACAAAAGTGGACGAGGCTGGTTTGCACCGTTGAGATTGGGCTCTGCCTCTTGAAAGTGACAGGGAGGCATTAAAGAGTTCCAAGTAAAAGAATGACATGGTTGCATTAACTGTTGTCGAACATTCTTTCTAACTCAAATTCTATCATTTTATAACCTTATATAATTGTGCATTTCTTAACAATAGAGAGGTCAAATTTGGCAATTGGTTGAAGTTCTATAGATCCTATAGTAGTGTGTTAATAACAGTGTATTCAATAAAAAATGTTAATCATTTGATAATGTTAAGATTAATACCATACACATGATTTTATGAGATCACATCTGGAATGCTGCTTTTATTTGGGGGCAATATATTTTCAGACAAATGTTGTTCATCTGACAACATTCACAAAGCATCCAGTATAATGAAGTATTTAGAAAACTATGTCTGGGGAAGAAAAGTACTTTCTGTCTTCAAATTTTGAATAGCTGTCATATGAAAGAAAAACAGATATAGGCAATATAGCTTTGAAGCCTATAGATTTAAGATATATACTTGTAATCTTGGCAACTTATAGGAAGCACAATTCCAGCTTAGTATACAAAAACAGAATGTGGCAAATTTACATTTTCCAAGAGGGAACAAATAACCTTATGACATACAACTTCAGGCAGAGGTTAAAAACAATCTCTTCTTCCATACCTGGAGCTGCCTTCTAGACAGGGCATAAAGGAATAACCTGTCTTCCACCATAAAAACAAGACAAAACAACTTTGCCTTCTTGCTATAGAAAAATGGAGAACACATATGAAAAAGTCAAGTTGAGACATATATTTATCTTTTGCATATATATGAAAACTTCTTAGAATAATGGAAATACTAGATTTTTTTAAGCATGGACTCTTCCATGGTAGTTTTAGAATAAATGCAATAAATGTGCTGCTGTCAAATTAATTCTCTCTTAAAAATATTTTGTTTGGAAAACTGTATTCATGTGAAGGGACATAAAACCACAAATGCTTTGTATTACTAAGAAAGGGGCAGGGGAGAAGCAAGAAAACCACAACCAATGTATTGTGTGATTATCAATGGAGGACACGATACTGGTGAGCATTAAATAAGTTGGCACTACAAGCCTCCAAAAGACGTTAACAATGATCAATGAGAGACATCAAAAGGTTTTAGAAATTCTACCTAAGTGAGCCTTTGGAATCTTATATTTCTTAACTATTCTTACTGAAGTTTTCTTTGCACTTAGAATTTTCACTCACTTCTCAGTTAATTTTTTGGTCATGATTCTCTAATGAACCACCTTTTAAGAACCTCATTTCAAACAGTGTAGCAGGAGAAAAAAGTACAATTAAATTTATTACACACAGTGAGTTAAAGTATCAAACCACTTTACATGGCTAATAATACCAAGCTAAACTCTGTTAATGCTGGTTAGAAATATTCACAAAATATTCCCATCCCCTTTATATTTCTAGAATAGCATCAAACATGGATTTTATGCTCTAAGGAGAGAAAGGATTAATAAATATTGAGCACCTACATGGGTTCAAGATATGTCATATATTTTGATATGGTTTATCTATAAACCGAGAAAATGTGTTCAGGTATGCTTTACCTATATTTATGTAATCCATTTGAAAAGTTCTTGTAATATCCTCATGGAAAAGATGGAGAAATGTGCTATGAATGATAATATAATTGGGTAAACATCTAATTGAATTAATGGCCCTGTCCAAAGGTAATGATTGATTTAATGTAAAGAGAGATTCCTTACAGCTTCTTCTCAGTCGTGGCTGTGCATTTTGAATGATAGCTTTGATTTAAATATTGTTGTCATGCTTACGGAATTCCAAGGTGGTGGGAGGTACAAAGAATAACTAATATGATGGATGGCAAGATGACCTGAATTTATCAAATAAAATGAACTTGGAACAGATATAAATACCTATGCCTAGATTGTTAATTGTCTGTATAGGACAGGGGCAGAGGAATTTTATATTAAAAAGTGAATGTGCAAGAGTCTTAGTGAATTCTAACTCCCAAAGGGCTCGAATTAGATAGCTAAAGTACCCTTGAATTTTATTTAACTGAATCCAAAGTCTTCATTTGATTTTCTACAAGCTCATTATGCACCAATAGAGTGATATGGCTGCCCAAAATGTTTATGTCATCCTGAAATGCATTTATAAAAATATTGCACTCAGAATAATGCAGCTCTAGTCTGCATTGTTCAGACAGTCCTGGGAGGTTTGTTCCACAAGGTGTCTCTCTTAGAGGAACGTTGAGAAACTGTAATGCATCTAGAAGACAAAGATCTGCAAAGCACCACATATGTATTAAAGAGACTGATGAACTGAGACTATTGATCCTGAAAAGGAAAACACTTGACATGTTAACTTAAATTCTCCAAGAAGCAGATGTCAAAATGGAATTGGATATACAAGACATTTATTGGAAATTCTCTCTATGAAGGATAAAGAGGGAGAGACCAGGAGTCGGCAGGAATAGCCTAAGACCATGACTCAGCACTGACATCTGGGAAGGATGGAAGAAAGGAAGGATTGTATAGCAAGAGCTGCAAAACAGGGTACCGTTCTAAAAAAGTCTTGGCCAGACCTACAGAGAGTCCCCAAACCAAACTTGGCTCTTAACAAATCCTCTGTAGGACTGGAATGGCTTCAGTCTTATATGGCAGCTGTGTTCTCACTGGGCAGGAGTAGCCTGGGGGAAGGATGACTTCTCATCAGTGTTCCAGTGAATCCCAAGGTGCAGCCATTGGAGACTGTCAACTCGGTCAGCTCTTCCAGCAGGTCCTTCAAAGGCACACTTCCATGGCCACTAACTTGGGGAGGCATAATAGTTATTTTTACTTTTATCAACAAGCTGAAATATGGACAAAGATCTAGATTTCTTCTACATGACTTCAAGGCACAGAAGAGGAACAAAGAGGGGCGCCTGGGTGGCTCAGTGGATTAAGTGTCTGCCTTTGGCTCAGGTCATGATCCCAGGGTCTGTCCCGCATCGGGCTCCTTGCTCAGCGGGGAGCCTGCTTCTCCCTCTGCCTGCCATGCCCCCGCCTTGTGCTTGCTCTCTGACAAATAAATAAATCTTTAAAATATATATATGTTACATATATAATATATATAAATAATTTCTAATAATAAGAGCTCAAAAATGGAATGAGCAGTTTCATGAGATAATAAGTAGTAGAGTCTGAAGTTAGACCAGAAGATCTGTTAAGCCCCTTCTCAGTCTTGAAGTCTAGTAATTAGGAATAAAGGCAATAAGGATAGGAGAAACTCAAACAATTAAGGAATATGGTTTGCTCAAATGCACCTGGCCTCAGAAGCATTGATTTTTTTTCTTTTATAATAATGGCACATCTTGCATTTCTGTAGAAAACAGTAAGAAATATACTAAAAATCCACTGCCTCTTATTAGTGTGAACCGATTTTCCCCCTGCGTGGGATTAGAATCAGAGAAGTGTAAACTGGACTTAAATCATAACCGTTCTGATCCCCAATGTTCTGAAAAACAATAATGTTTGTCTCCCTTTTAATTATTTCCTTTAAAACAATCTTCTTTACTTTCCTTGTCGATACAGCTTTGTCCCTGCCTTGGAGTTCTGTAGATTTCAGTCACGTGATAGTTCCTGCTTCCTTTGCGGGATAAAAAATTAAAAAGCTTTTGCACTGTATATTTTCTCAGGCCAATCACAGAGTTAAGTAAGCTACAGTAGAGTCCTGAACTTGAGAATTGAAATCTGGCAACCAGCCCAGAGTCTGTTTCCAAAAAGAAGCAGCTACCCTAGGCCTGCACAAAGGAGGTGGTTGCCCTAGCAACAGTTCCTGATAAAAGAAAACATGGCCGGCAGGTACACATACAGGAAGAGGAAAATGGCTCAGCCGCTGCTGCCCTCACGAGTCAGAAGTCCTTGAGAAATCTCGTGTTTTAAAGCTGAATCTCCTCATTTCCAAGAGCAGACATTATCTTTGTGATCTTTATCTAGGTCATGATCAATGTGTTTCCTAATTCGGCATTTTGTGGTGATTACTGACAAAGAATGTGCCTCCCAACCTAAACACAACCACCACAAATGAGTGCCAAGATACATCAGCTAACTCAAAAGGCCACTTTCAAAAAAGACTTGCTCAAAATAAGCATTGATTTTTTTTATCCAGTCTCTAATTAAATTCTCTGATTATGTCCCAGTTTCTTTTTTTTTATTATTGTACAGAACTAGGACTTTCATGTGAAGACTTCAACCTGCTCAGGGCCTTTGTTATTTCATTTTACATAATTATTTGTAATGTATGCTGTCGTATTTTTTTTATAAAAAACTACACATTTCTCAGTGTCCTGTTCTTTTAACTGAATATTTCCTGATATGATATTCTGTGGAAATAACCTTAGAGATTTTTGTAAGAGGCTCTAAAACAGCTGTGGTCGGTAACACTGTTTCCTTGATTTTAAAGGATAGATGCATTTTTCTTGAAAAGCTTGCAAAGATTGCTTACTAGAGTATCAGTTTCCCTAAAGGTATGCTTCTGATTAATCTGTTTATAGCTTTCCCCATAATTTATGAGTATAGTGTTGAGTATTCACTCATGGTAATCAGAATCTCAGTAAGAAGGGCATAAGCCACTGCTTAGTGAACCAGTTTGTAATACATGTACTTTCACTCACTACTCCCCCCACCAAATAGCCAGTTTTATTCTCAAAAATTATATGACATAAGGAAAAAAGACCCAAATTCTTTTAGGACATCCAGGTCCTAATTCTCATGTTTCTGTTAGCTTATGAAATGACAATAGCAGGGCCCTTCATCTCTTGAGATTTTAGAGACTGCTTGATGCTTCTCATATAAATGATGGTTCTTGGCTGTGCTGTTCCACGAACGTAGGCTTGCACTGTACTGGGAGCACAAAGGTTCTGTTTGGATTTATCCATTAAATTTTGATTAAAACTTCTTCATCAAGTTTTCTTTACAAGTTTTTTTTCTGCACAAACACTCCTGCTTTTCCCCAGCAAATTAAATACTACCAGCTTTAAAATCCTAGGTAAACAGTGCATTTTGTACAGTGAATGAAGAACTCCAGTAGACACTACTCGGGGGCATTTTAATGCTTTTTGATCTGGCTGTTACTTGGATTGGAGTATGAAATCCCCAGGACAAATCTAAAAACACACAGGAAGAATGTATTGAGTGCTTCTTAAAAATGTGGAATAGCAAAGGGTAGGATAGGGCAAAAATAGAAATAACTAGTTATTCTTGACACTGGGACATACTAGGGTGATTTCAGAGTTTTTCATGATTAACTTGAAGAGTTCTCTAATTTAATGTTTCTAAAATCTGAACAGAAACATTTTAAAGGGAAAAATATTAACCTACATACCCACTGTTGATTTGTGGTACTTTGACTATACTTGTAAATGTGTATAAATATAAAACTAGGTATAAACAACTTATGTTCAGAAGACTTAGTCAGTTATAGAAACAAATTTACAAATTCAATATGAACCAAACTATAAAACCAATAAAATTAAAATTACTGTTGTTAATGTGGTGAATCATCTTGTTGTGCTGAAATTTAACATTTGAAATTCGAATAATATACTACTACCACATCTTGGTTTCAGAAGCACTTGGCAAGCTTATGCTATCATGGCCATCTGCTAATTCAATTCACCTACCACTTTTCTCTCCTCAACTCATGTGAAACCATTATTTGTGTAGTGCTTCATGACATCACTTGGCCTTCACTTCTGGGAAAACATGGTGAACTTTCATGGTCTAGTCTTTTTTTTTTTTTTTTTGCTTGCTGATGACTATCAAAGATGTACGATTGGTACCAACGTGATCTAAACATCAACAAGACATGAGGGGCAGTTCTAGAGCCATCATCCATGTGATCCAACCTGTGATCATATGATCCAACATTAGTTTTTTCTCTGTAGTCATAAAATTAAAAACAGAAAATCAAGAAATCATGGTTGAATATTCACAAAACCCCAGCTGGATAAACAGAAGCCTAGTGGATAATTATGTCCAAAATAAATTATGCTTTTCTTGGTTTCCAAGGTAAGTATTCTATTAACCCAAACTTTTTATGTACTTGCACTGTTGATTGAATAAACAAGCAGCCGTCCCCCTCTTCTCTCCCCTTCTGGCCTCCCCATGAAGATCTGAGAAGAGCCAAATTCTCATTTTCACAGACCCCTAGGTAGGAGTCTGATTTTATGTTGGTCAATGAAATGGAAATGGAGGACTGCTTTGGATTTGTTAGGAATGTGTTTTGCTTCCCTGATAAAAGTGGTGGGTATGAAATGATAAATTGTTTGTACTCCCTCTTCTTCTTTGTTTCTGTCTTGATAAGGACAGTTTTTGTTTGTTTGTTTGTTTTTTAATTACTAGAGATACCTCCGACATCTCATAACCATGAGGGGCTAAGACATTAAGCCTGGCAGAGAAAAAGAATAAAAAGATCCTGTGGCCTTTGTGACTTTTAGATTTTTTTTCTAGATTTCTTGTTAGATAAATATATGTCAATATGGTTTAAGCCCCTGTTAATCAGGAGTTCTATTTCTCACAGCCAGAAGCATTTCTGATACAGAGATCCTATATTGTCTTCCAAATCCCCCAATTTTTCATTAGGTGAAAATAATCATGGGGTATGGTGTTGGAAACTTGATGAAATATACCCTATTTATTATTCCATAGGGTGTTTCACACTGTATTTTATGTTTTATGTTCCCCAAATTTTACATTATATTTGTTAGTTGTCTTGGTTCCAGTATTAACTACCTGTGTTAGGGTGTGATGTTGATACTAACTTGCAATAGGAAAAATGGATCTTTTTGGCAGAAGTTATTGAAATGGTTTCTAATGCTTAGTCTTGACCCTGAATACATTTCCACCCCCAGCCCCAGTACTTTCTATTCTATCTTGACACTGTAATCACACAATTGCCTTCTCTCATGTCTTAGGTGTGACATACTCCCTTCTTCTTGGATTTTGCATATGCTGTTCCTCTACCCGGCATGCTCCTTCCAATCCACTCCTCCTACCCCTCTATCAATTCCAGTTTAGCCTTCAGATCTAAACTAAAGCTTTACTTCCTCAAGAAACCTTCATGAATCCCCCAGCCTAAACCAAGTCCTTTGGTATAACTCACAAAAAGCCATGTCCCTTTCTTCCTAAGCACTTGTACCAATCTGAAAGTGCATATTTATTATGTGTCAGACTCTCCTACCAGACTCTTTGCTTGAAACCTATCTGCTTTTTGCTCATTAATGCATCTCTACACTCAGCACAGTGTTGGGTACCTGCTAGGTACGTGATAAGTATTTGTTAAACGAATGCATAATTTAATGAATGAATAAATGAATGAATGGAAAACAACAAGAATAATTTAATGATATTTCAAAAGCAGTAGATACTGAGAACAGATTGCCTGTATTGGTTGCAGGAAATCTTTATTTCACTGTGCTTATTAGCCCTACTAAGCTTCAGATTCATTATATGGATACATGCATTTTTGTTCATTTGGCAATCCAGTGTCAGTGCTTTGGAAATTCAGCAAGGCACATAAGTGAAATTATGATTCTGTATCTTAATGTACAGAAAATTAGGTTCTCTGTGAAGCATACTAACTTGTCTATTACTTACAGATTAAATTTCTTTTTTTTCTCCCTGTCTTTTGCTAAAACTAATCATGTTTACTTTACATGCATCAGTGTCACCCGCGGAGCTGGTTTTAGAGGTCTTATGCATTACAAAATAAAAACTAAATATCCTACCTAGATAATTTAAATGCTGTAAAAAGTTTTATTTCTTCTTTTTTTTTTAAATAGGCTCCACACCCAGCGTGGAACCCAATGCAGGACTTGAACTCATGACCCTGATATCAAGACCTGAGCTGAAATCAAGAGTCCAACACTTAATCAACTGAGCCGCCCAGGTGCCCCAGAAAGTCTTATTTCTAAAGAGTCTGAATCCCCTGAAAAGAATAAGGCTTTTAAGATTTACAGTTACCAATGCAAAGAATTCTCACTATAAGTTCTTTTGTAAATTTCTTCAATGTGACTTTTTCTTCCATTATATCAGTTTGCAGTCTTAAATGAAAGTCAAATATATCACTGTTTAAATTTTACCACTTACAGATATCTCTGAGACCCTTTACCTAATTCTTGGAATGAAATGAACATTGTAATTACTTCTTCTAATCTCTTTTTAATGCAGAAATCAGGGAGGATAAGAGGTAAACTAAAAATTGAAGAACAAAAAAGTTAAGATGTAAAGCTGAAAGAGTAAGTCTTGCAAACTATATACTTTTAAAATTATTAGTTTATATTCTGTTCAATATTAAGCTGCATATTTTGGAAAATAGTCCAAATAGATGTGAAGAAAATATTCAGCATGATCATTGATACAGAGAAACAGAGAGCACTGTTGTATTATTTTTTATATATTTACTTATATACTTACTTACCACTTACTTGTTTATTTATATGCCTCCACATAAATTTGGCATTGACTTAGTTTTTGTGATATGAAATAAGACCATATTTAGGGACCAAATACTGAAAGTTAATAAATCTCCTCTTCATTTCATAATTTTAATCTTTATTCTATTTGTCCTGATTTTAAAGAGCATCCAACTATCCAGGTATTTTTGTTGTAAAAACAATCCATCATTTCATCATTGGTCAGATATCCCCATATTAGTAAAATTAATTCATGTCAATATAGCACTAAATTATCAAGTTGTATAAAAACTAACTCTTACCACCACGGAAATGGAATTGACCCATCAAAATAAATAACCACTAACTCAGATTAAGTCAACAGTACATATTGATGTGATAAAAAGTCTAACCATTAGGACATGTTATCCCATGAGATGGTGTAGGGGTGGAGGTGTGGGAAGGATGACCCCTGTGAACATGGGTGTTATGAGCTTTATTATGGAAAAAAAAATAGTAGGTTTTGAGAGAGCTGGGTTTAATATGAAGAGCATGGGGATTATGAGCTGGATAATGGGGGACAAGAAGTCACATTAAGTCCAACTTAGTTGCAGACCAACCATCCCATTAACATTTTACTGATACTAAAGGTTTCCTACTGTTCTCAAAGGGCATCTGTGCTGGGATAAAAACATGGCATATTAAGAACCTAAAACAAAGCCCATGTGTCTGGAGGGGAAAGTCAGGGCCAGGAAAAGGTATTAGATTAGGAGAACAAGAACAGCAGACTCCAGATATTTTAGGGCTTTATGGGCCCTGATGTCGCTCTCTTAATACTAAAAGTAATAGGATGTCATTGAAAGGATTTAAAAAAGGTGAGTGACCCAATCAAAATGTATTTATAAGAGATTATCTGTGCAGTTACCATGCCGTTCAACAATTGTGCTTTTGGGCATTTAATCCCAGAGAAATGGAAATTAAATTTCACACAAAAACCTGTACATGAACATTCATTGAAGATGTATTTGAAATAGCCAAAAATGGAAGACAGCACAAATGGACCTCAAGGGGTGAACAGTTAAACAAACTATGGTCCATCCGTACCATGAAATGCCATGGAATACTATTCAGCAATAACAAGAAATGAGCTATTGATACATGTAGTAACTTGGGTGAATCTCAAGGAAATTATGCTAAGTGGAGAAAGGCAATCTCAAAAGGTTACATATTGTATGATTCAATTTACGTAACTTTATTAAAATGACAAAATTATGGAAATGAAAACAGATTTGTGGCTGCTGGGGGTTGGGGGCGGGAGAGGAGTAAGTAAGGAAAAGAAGTAGGTGGTTAGATCTTGGTTCTGATATTGTACTCTAATTTTGCAAGTTTTGTAAATTACCATTCATGGAAATTAGATAAATGGTATATGGGATCACTCTGCATTATGTTTTACAACTATATGTGAATCTACAATTATCTCAAAAAATAACTTTTAAAAGGATCCTCTGGTCATAGTGATTGCAATGGGCAAGAATGGGTGCTAGAAGATGAGCAGGGTGGGGGTGGGGCTTTTTCATTCGCTCAGTATTCTCTGCATCTCATGATAGTGAAAAAGATTCCCCCCAAATACCAGGATTTAGTGTGTACCAATCTTACTGACTTGTGACCTTAGATTTTCTGCTTCTGTGTACCTGACTTGGCTCCCTGATGAGCTAGGAAACTTCCAAAGACCAGATAAAAGTGTGTAATTCCTATGACAGCCAACACCAGGCCTTAGATGTCAGTTTTGTATTTTTAAATGACTTACGGTATGCACGTGCACATACTAGGAGACCACAGACCTTCATAACAATATGGCTTGGCTGTAATTAGCTGCTACAAATAAAGCTATCTGTATTTTTTATTATATCCTTTGTTATACAATAAACTGGTAAACATAAGTAAAAATAAATAAATAGATTAATTAATTAATTAATTGATTGATTGATTAAAATTCCAGAAGGGATGAAGACTCTTGTTCTTACTGTTAGGTCTGAATAATATTCAGTGGGCCGCTGATAGAAGTATTTATCTAGATCATAGTTCATTGACTCTAAAGTTAAAAGGGTGTCTTGGAAAAGCCCGATCATCTCTCTCCCTCATTTTTATAGAGTAGAAATGTCATGTGGCCTTCCTGAAGACCCACAGGTCAAAGGTGGCCGAGAAGCAAACAGTGACTGGATAACACAAGAGGTGATTTATTTGGAAGAGCATCGGGTTAGGAGAAACTCCTCTCAGTAAGGGATTAAAGTTGTTTGTAGCTGACTGAAAGCAGATCACTGAGTTGGCATCTCCTGAACAAGACTGTATGTATTTATTACAGATCAGTGATAGGTTTTGCAGTGTCTGAGGACCTTTGTACAAAACCCTGATAAAACCAGAGAAACCAAAGAAGCCTTTGCATTCCCCACATACTTGAGTGATGGTCATTCCACCTCTTGAAAACCCACTTGGAGAGAAAATATATAACAACAATAAAGTTTCTACTTCATAAAGAGCAATTTTCATATTTTAGCATAAAGGAAGTTTGAGGGATGCAATGTCACAAATGCTGTAGGTGACTAAGAATATGACAGACTTATTATAGAAATACTAAAAGATGATATCAGAATATAGTGCAAGGTAGTGCACATAGACCAGTGGTTTTCATCAGGCTGCATATTAGAATCACTTAAGGGTTTTAAAAATATCAGTGTCCAGGGCGCCTGGGTGGCTCAGATGGTTAAGCGTCTGCCTTCGGCTCAGGTCATGATCTCAGGGTCCTGGGATCGAGTCCCGCATCGGGCTCCCTGCTCCTTGGGAGCCTGCTTCTCCCTCTGCCTCTCTCTCTCTGTCTCTAATGAATAAATAAATAAAATCTTTAAAAATATATATATATATATCAGTGTCCAGATACAAACCCCAAAATTGAATCAGAATATTTGGGTGGACCATAAACTTTGTTATTTATCATGTTGTTGCTATTATTATTATTATTATTTGAAGTACCTCGGGGGTTTCTAATGTGCAGACAGGTCTGGGAACCACTCACATAAACCAAAGACAAGATTATACATTCAAAATGCTCCATTTTGTCCAGAAATGGTCTATGCATCTTACTCTCTCTCATTTTTACGAAATAATAGGCTTTCTATAGGTCAAATTTCATGACTTGTTATCTTCAGTCCTTGCCTAGAATTCCAGAATCAAGACAAAAAAAAGTAGATATCAATCCATAATTGTTATTTGATGTAAGACAAGGAAATTATTACAGATATAAATATTCCAACAAAGGTTGTATTATTAAAAGCATGAAAAGAAAAATAAACTCAGCCCTCAATTTTTTTTTCTGCTCATAGTCCTGGACACCAAAGTGAATGAATCCCTTCAGTAGACTTGGTTCAAAGGTGATGACATAGTCATAAGCCTAGAGCTCATGTTGACCCTCTTCTTTTGAAAATGGTTCTAAACTCAGATTATTTAAGGTGGTACTAAGTGTGTTTTCCAAGTCATGTAAATTATATAAGTTATTGCAGCGCTTTTTATGACATTCCTAGACGATATTACAGAGAGGAGTCTATTTGCCTCCAAACGGGAGAAGAGACCAAACCTTGGAAACAAAGGAATGCATCAGCATCATGGCATGATGAGGCCATGACCAAAGAACCAGAACACTCCCAAGATAAAAGGAAAAATGACACCTCTTCATCCCTGGATACCGGATGCATTCTGAGTAGCACCAACTTCCTGGGATGTAAAATGGACTTATGCCCCGAAGAATCATGGCCAAGAGTTGTCATTTATTCCTCCTATGTTGTTTGGGAAAGCTTTGGGGTCTAAGAAATGGAAGTAGCCTGAATATACTTGATGGCAATAAAATGAGAAAGAGCATAGAAATGTGTTATACCTTTGATAAGTCGGCATTTCTCCGTAGAAACATGACTCACAGTTAAAAGTTAATTCATTCAGTATCTCTTGAATCCTGAATAAGTCCTCTGGGAGTGTGGGAAATACAAAGACCATTTACAAAGATTTTGTGACCTTAAATAGCTCACATTCTAGCGAAGAAATGAGAGTAATGATTGCAAAGTTATCTGTCTGATTAAACGCTGGATCTGGAGAGGGTGCCAGGTGTCAACAGCAGTGGAATGAGAAGGTAGAAACCATGAAAAATTCAAGAGTCTTGGAAGTGGCCCACCCATTCCTTATATCATTTGCCCTTGAGAAATGCCAGTCAATGTGACACAGTTTAATTTCATGGCAGAGAAGTCTCTATACCAGAAGCTAAAGATGGAACTGAAACTTTTGCCTGTATTGTATGGGTTCTCTCAACAAAATGCTGGTCAGTATGATTCAAAAAGAAATAAAGTCCCATGTGTTAGTTAATCTTTGGAGGCTAAAAGTGAAACCACGGAATCTGGTCACACGCCTTGCCCATGAAGTCAACCTTTGAATTGATCTGTACTATTATCACCATCATTTCAGAAGGATCTTCTGCTTTAGTTGTCCAGGTTGTGAAATCGTTTTCTCTATTCTGTTCTGGCAAAACATGCATGATTTACCTATTGAAGATAAAAAGTCAGTACAAAGGTAAATGTTATTGGCACATTTGAAAGAGAAGAAGTAGATTTTCTGGGAAAAGTAGGCAAGAGTAGAAGAGGAAATAGAATTTTAGAAACTTCATATCCTCTAGCATATGCTGGCAAAAGGTTATAGCCATGGAGGTATCACTTCGAGAAGGTCCATCCAGCAGCTGTCAGCGAGTGACTACTATAAAAACCTAAACAGTAAGACCTAACCATCTTTTTAAGTAATAAGAAAATTTCCTTTAGAAATAATGGGGTTGTGAAATCTTTATTATTGTAATACCAGCTTCATGAGCAGTCACACAAGAGCCCTAGATATGGATCAAGACCTAGAGAGCCAAGCGATGAATAGTTAAGATTCTGATAACTCATCAAACTAGCAAGCACTTTTTAAAAGATTGTATTAAATCCACTGTTGGCAACAGTTCCAAAAATAATAATAATAACCTCTTAAGCTATCAGTGGAAGTTTGGCAAGATCCATCAAAATGTTAATGGTCATACCTTTGACCAGAAATTCCATTTCTGAAAATGCATCTTAAGAAAGTAATCAGCAAATGGCTAAAGATATCTGTAGAACTGTACCCATCTTGGTTTTATATATTATGTTAAAAATTGGAAATACCCCAATGTTCATCAGGAGGAAATTAGTTATGTAAATTAAAAGAGAGGACCAAATATATAAATATTCCAGGTAACCATTGGAAAGCATGTTGGTAATTTGGGACTCTTGTGTACATGAAAAGATGTAAATAACACTCTTTATGATCAAGTCATGCCGACAAAGAATAGTATGCATAGTAAAATTTCATTTTTAACTATATATATAATATACATATTATATATATATATATATATATATACACACATATATATATACACACACACAGAAAGGTCTCCAGAGAGTATAAAATTAAATATTTAAGAATATACAACAAAGCATCAGCAACAATTATCACTGGGCAAGGCACTGCACCTTGGAATACTTTATATCCTTCTGGACACTTTTGTAGATTTACTTCTTTTATTTCATATTTCTGTATTTTCTGAAATTTTTCAATAACAATATAGTATTTTATCACTAAAAAAACAAAACAATGACTCAATTCTGTTTTTTTAACTCTTAAGTTAACAGACTTGAGTAGTCTGTGGTTATCAGAGGTCAGGAACAAGGAAAAGGTCAGCAATCCCAAGTGCCATGTCAGTTAAGAACGAGCAGTCAGAGAGTGGGGTGAATTAGGCCTTACTCTACTTGATCTCTCTGTAACTTTTGGTATTGTTAATCATACTCTTCTTTCCAGAAGTCCTTTCTTCCTTAACTTTCAATTCATCACTCTCTCCTGCATAGTTAAAAGTTAACTCCAGTGTCCGTGAATTTCTTCTTAGACTCTTCACTGGTTCCTTTTTTGTTTTCATCCTGTGAATATAAGTATTTCCTAGAGTTTTCTCCTTAACCTTCTTGTTATTTTTTTTTTTTTGCACCATTCCTGAATAATCTACGTCATACTCAGTTTCATGTATTCCCCACTAGCTTCATCTACTGACTTGAGGACCCAGATCCAGATCTTTTCCCCAAGCTCCTATCCCACATACACATCTGTTCTTGGACATTTCCAATTATGTGGCCCACAGACTCCTAAACCTAAGTAAATATATTACCCATCTGCCCCCCACCCCACACACACTTCAGCCACACATTATCCCTCTGTATTTTCTTATTGAATAATATTGTCATCAACTCTCCAAATACCAGACTCTTCAGTCAACCTCAACTTTTTCTCCCTTACTACTCCACAAAGTCCTATAAAATCTGCCTCTTTTTTTTAAAAGATTTTATTTATTGATCTGAGAGAGAATGGGAGACAGAGAGCATGAGAGGGGAAGGGTCAGAGGGAGAGCACACCCCCCGCTGAGCAGGGAGCCCGATGTGGGACTCAATCCCGGGACTCCAGAATCATGAGCTGAGCCGAAGGCAGTTGCTTAACCAACTGAGCCACCCAGGCGCCCTAAAATCTGCCTCTTAAACATCTCACATATTTGTTCTCTGCTTTCCATTCACACTGCCACTACGTTGGTGTAGACTTTCTTTGTATTTATTTATTCTTAGAACCCTTAAATGGCCTCCAACCCTTACACCAAGATAAGCTTTCTCCTGATATACATTATCTCCTCATGTCATTCCCCATTTAAATTCTTCATGGGATAATTATTGACTTCAAATTTGTCATGACCTTTTCTTACCTTTTCAGACTCAACTGCCTGTATATCTGCACATATACTGTGTCCTGAAAGTCCCCTAAAAGTACTGTTCTTCCAATGCTTCCATACATTTTTTCATGTCATCTACTTTCAGGATTGAACTTGTCAAGGATCCACTCTAGAGCCGCTAGAAAGCTTACCACGAGTGTTCTCCACAGTCATGATTCTGTATTAAGAGAGTTATTGTTTCAGAAGCCTGAGATGACATAATCAAGTAGACAGCCAGAAATATTTTCAAGAAAGGTCAAGATTAGTGGAATTTAAGGAAGTTCATTGCAAAGCAATATTGCCCATAAGGAAAAAAATAGGAAGAAAAGAACAAAATAGAAGAGGTTAATTTGTGGACAGGATGGTTCAAAGAAAGATGAAATAAGATTTAGAAAATAGACGTTGGCTAGTAGTTGAGACTTGAGAAAACAAATTGACAGTTAGTGCTGGCAAGGCACTTTTATTTGGAAACTGGATCCTTTCAAAGAAAATGAGGAAAAGACAATGTAATTGCAGAACACGGGCTGGGGGTGGGGGGCTGGGACCCTTGGAATCATCCCCCAGTCTCTCTGGCCATGGTTGATTGAGTCAAGTGTGGAAGGCATATGACCCAAGCTGGACCCAAATGCTCTCCCTTAGGAATTTATAAAGTGGAAGAGGGACAAGCGGAGACAAGCAGCCATGTGGACAGGGTTACATCCTAGCAGTAGCCTGTTGAGTTGCTGCTTTTGATCTCCCTAGAACAACCATGGTTTCCTTCCTTTTGAAGGTTTGGTTTGGACTGTCCAGGGTATGTCACTAAATTTTCTTTGTGAGCAGAATACACCCAAAATTCTCCAAATTATTTGGGAACAAAATAATTTTGAGAATCATATGTTCCATATGATTTCTTATGCTTGAAATTTAGATTTAAAGTAACAACAAAATAAAACTGGATCCCAGGAATATGTTGATTTCCAGTGTTAGTGGGAGATGCCTGCTGAGTTTCATGACTATAAGCTAGCTGCTCTCCTGGTTGGTGTTGTGGCCTCTAGTTGGCATCATGCAACTTGATTAACGTGTTACAAATACACTCAACAGAGATGGGCAGATACCAATGAAGAGTGGCATTTGATTAAGAACAAGGTGTGTGTTAGGTGAAGCTACAGTGCATGCGCTCCCCCTTGAGAGTATCCCTTAGGAAGAAATGTTTCCTACACACCCCACCACTTGAAGTCAATGGATAGGTCAACAGTTTAGAGGTTTGCTTTCTAGCAGGTAAGTAATTAAAGTGCAATGTTGGAATAATTGTGCCAGGATTATCCTAGTGAGAGAAGTAACCATACAATCATAACAATTAAAATCATTCCAAAAGAGCCATGTTCAAATTGACTTACATAGCACAGGCAAAAAGGAAAACCAGACTTGAGAAAAACCAAGGATACAACCACAAAGATACACTCTGTGACACATCCAAAGATTGGGGTGAAAACAGGAACGGACATGATGGTGGTCAGCATAGGAGACACTGAGGGTGAATCAGGATGAAGAGTGAGAAGGTGCTGGAAGAATCTCTGTGTTTAGAAACACTCTAATATGTCCTCAACCCAAAGTTCATTATCCTATGACAGCATCCACCCTACTGACCGTCTTGTAGATGTCCCCCACAATCCAAAGCTTAATTCATGAAGGAGAGAGACTGCAGGTTCCTGTCTGGGTCCTCAGCACTTAAGAGAATATCTGCCACAGGAGAGAACATAAGGAGTTGCTGAAAGCCTTTTGAATGAGCTGGGACATTAGCATAGGGTTTGGAGCACAAAAAAAAAAAAAAAACTGATCTAGATGACGTTGCAAGAGAATAGCAGAAGCAATATATTTAAATAAAGGTATTTCTGAAAATGCAAATAGACATTCTTTTTTCAGATTGTAAATAATTGTCTTATTCTTCAGAGAAACTTCCAAACATTAAATTGATGCTAGAAATAGGAGGGAAAGAAGCAAATCCATCTTGCTTGTAGCAAATTAGAGTATGCATTTTCTTCTTTTGCCAAATCCCCCTATTCTAGGAAAATAATAACTTTGTGCTCTCCTTGCTTATTTATGACCATTTAGTGAAGTGTCTGTTAAACTTTAGCCACAGCAGGGATCGGTCACGATATGCTTAACAAAGGATACCTTTGCCTTCACACCAAGTAAAATATTTACACTGCTTTATTGGACACTGAGAACTACACCTTTTAAAAACATCCTATTCATCGTGTGGTCCCACCTTAAGATGTCCCTGTACCTACTAAAGAGCTGTTTTTTTTTTTAAAACATCAACTCCAGCTTTGAAATCTCAGAATGCAGAATCAAAATCTATAGGAAATAAAAAATTGGAATAAGTCTAATTGCATTAAGGTTTGTCCATGATCAAAATATGAGCCTAATTTCTCCCAGAGATCCTAGCAGTCCTCACTGGCAAGAATGACAAATAAGATAGTAGCAAGATAAGCATGTAAAGTGAAATTTTAATCAGTTTCTCTAGTATTTATAGAAAGATAATAAAAAGAGGTGTCAAAGGAATTGCTATGTATGATGAAGTCTTCCCTCTTAATAAATATGTACAAAAGCTCTAGCACTGTAATAAATGAGCAAATATTTATTGTGTAAAAACCCAAAATAAAAGACCAAGAAGCCCTCCAAGAGGCTTCATTTAAGTGTTTTAATATTCCATTCATTTTTATTCCCCAAGATTTCAGTGTTCAGAAATGACATGTCCTGTTAGTATTACTGCAGAACTTTAGAGACACTAGAGCATCATGGAAAAGCATGGCTTTAGAATGAGCTAGAATCAAAGTGAGTGCCCACTCGGCCACCCTCGGCAAGTTATGTAATCCACTCGAGTCTCAGTTCCACTCAATTGCAAGACAGGATCAATGACATCTGCCTCACTGAGTTGACAGAAGGAATGAAGCAAATGGGATAAAATGTAGCATTCCTGCTACAAAGTGGGTGAGGGAGTAATTTATCTGTTTGGGGAGGCCTATTGTTCTTGTTTTGTTTCTTAATGCATGAAGATTTAGAATTCAAAGGGGCAAAGCACAGAGTTGGAGAAGAAAGATAAATATGGTTTACAAAATAGAAGAAAACAAATAGGCTGAGGTCTACATGTGACTTGTGGATGAAAACCTGTGTTCATTTCCTGGTATTACCATGGTTTGGGGTCAGCCGTACCCTCTCCCCAGTTCCTCAGCCCTTTGGCATTCAGAAAATGATCACTGACTTCCCAGAATTTATGGCTTGATGAATCTGATAAAACCTTCACTAAATTGTTGCTCTTTCATGTCTCATCACCTCTGCAAAGTGAGAAAACCCTGACAGAAATAACTGGAATAATTTGGGGGAAATGGCCTTCCTTTCACTGCCTTTTGGACTAAATTCAGAGTTTGTTTTTACATATATTACCTTAGATGAACTCCACATTTTAAGTTGGAAATATTTTCAATTTTTTAAATTTAGTTATCCTTAGCATCCCTGCTTTTAGCTGTTTTTATGGGCCTTTACATTTGGACCTAAGTTTTTCAAACATCTGGAAAATGTACTGCTTGAATAAACAATATAGTAAGAGTACCTGTTAAATTCCACTAATCCCATCATCTTAACCAGATATTTATAAAAGAAACTGAAGGAAGAAAGAAAGGCAAGGGGAAAAAAGCATTTTCTCATGTTCCTGCTCAGAGGAGTACTAATGGGTTATGAACCCTTTCAGAGTCATAGAGCAGAGAGAAAAATGGTTGCCTCGGTAACAGGGCAGACCAATCAGCTGCATACACTCTCCCCAGAGCATCTAATTTATTCAGCAAATGCAGGCTAGAACAGGTGGCTAACCTAAATGATGCCAAAAAGCTTTAGCTCTCAAACATCCCCACCCTCTGAATTTTCTTATACACAAAGTTTCATTCTTGTCCCTCATAAAGGCAGACTTAACGAGGTACATTTCAGCGTGAAACATAACACATTAGTAATCAAAAGAGCTCTCTGCATTTGTCACTTTTGAATTTTCTGACAAAAAGAAAGATAATGTGATTTTAAGAAATGATTGCTACTGACAGCTTAATTCTACTAGTTACTTTGAAAGTGGAGGTCATTCTAATTCTTACTATAAAACTCCATTATCTGTTGTTCAATAAATCAAATTTTATTGTGAGTTCTAATAGCAAGAGGGTTTATCCCTAAATTTCACAATTCTTGCTTTAGATAATAAACAGTCACAGAAGTTCCCATCCCTTAAGCCTCTGAAAGCACAGAGGTATTTACAAATAATTGGTTGCAAAATGGGAGAGAAAATAATACCAACCTAGTTAGAGCTCTATTTATTAGAGGGTTAAGCAATCCCATTAGCTATCCCTAACATTAGAAAGGAAAAATCTGGAAAACTAACATTAAGGTATAAACATTTTTATACTCTATAAGGACTTTTTATGATCCAGGCCCATTTTCCTTTTTGAACCTCATGTCCACACTGCCAAATACATCCTGATCTTTGATCAACAGAATGCCGATGAAATCTGCCTTTCCCATCTCTGTCCTTGGCATTTGCTGTTGTCTCTGCTTAGAATGTCCTTGCAGTCCTGGGCTCCCTGCTCAATGCTTATCCATTCTTCCAGGCTAAAATAAAGCATTTTCTCTCCCCAAAAGCCTTTCCTCCTGTTCTCAGGAGGAATTACAAGGATCTCTCTCTGTTCCCTCTGCAAGTGCTTCCATTGTTTCTATGTCTACCTTCTTCACCAGATTGAGTCCCCCAAATCTTCAATGTAGGGACTGTGTGTTATTCAGTTCCCACTTTCAGAGAAGCACCTGGCTCCTAGTGTGAAATCATAAATAGTTGGTAAAAAAAAACAAGCAAATGGATGAATGAGTGAAATTGTGCATTACTGACACAAACCCTGCCCAAACCTAATATGTGACAAAACATTTTCAGAAATTAAAATGAAAATTTCACCAATTTAGACAAAGTATAATCACGTGTGCCTGTATGAGTAAAGACTCCGTGTTTCTTTAATGAGTTGAATCTTTTCTTCAAATGAAGTGTCACATACAGCTCCTAGCTCCTCTCTTTCCACTTGAATGTCAGTCCCTCATTTAGCCTGTTCATCCTGCTCATTCCCCCTCTTACAACATCTCTCTGCAAACCCCAGCTTCCAAGAGCGCAGCTTAGAAATACTGGGCTAGACTTTCTACATGTTCAATTTTGCCTTCCTACTTCCCAGGACATAGTAATCACATAAGCAAGTGTTTGATGCAAATGACATTTAAAATAGGAGACAACATTAACGAGGAAGTTCAGGTCTTGGCATTTCTCTATTGATCTGCTTTTGAAGTCTTCCGATTGTCTCCAAAGGTGACCCTTGCTGCCTGAGGATGTTTCCTTGGCAACAGGGGTGACTGCTTCCAGCATGGGAGAAAAGGCATCTCTGTTTGTTTGATACTCGGCTACCACCCAGAGATGCTATGTGGCTTCAAAGAAAGCGAGAACCCCTCATTTTTAAGTATCAGATCAGCTTTCCGGTTCAAGGGCTGCGTATTACTCTGGAAAACAAGAGGTGGTGATAATTATCTGGCAATAGTTTCTTCATTTCATGAAAAAGAAAGACACGATCTCTATATTGATGCATTTTCATTCTCCTTCCCTAATTATCCCACATGCCTGCCTGTGCGCGCGCACACACACACACACACACACACACACACACACACACACACACAGAGAGAGACAGAAATACAAGCACATCTTTCCTTTCTACTTGCATTCATTTATTCTTTCTTTCTTTCATTTTCTATATTTAAAGCTTTTTGCTTGCTATCAGCTCCCTGCTTTCTGTGTGGTCTCTGTTTTACCTATTCTCTATTTCCAGTAGCAGCCTCTTTGCACATCTTAGTTTCCAATATCTACCAAATTACAAATCAGAGTTAAACATTAACTTATCATAGCCAAAAAAAAAAAAAAAAAAAAAAAGCCTGGTGAGAGCAATTGAAATTTGATCAACTCTCATAACCTCTTATTATTATAAGATGAAATGGAAAAATAAAATAGACCTTGAGATTAATGTCGTTTATGATCAATTCACCTTTAATTCCCATTGCTTATATATTCTTTTAAATGGTATGGTAACATTTTATTTGTTATGCTTTATGCCTTCCCAAAGCAATTTGAAAACATTTTGCAATCAATGAAACTTTTTAATATCTATTTTATACAATTGCATAGTCGTGTCACAAAAGGTCTAGAAAACCAGTGTGTCAGACGTACCTTCATATTAGTGGAATTATTTTGTCTGGATTTTGTCCTCACAAAAAGGGGGGAAATTGATGACGTTGTATAGAGTTGTGCTGGGAATAATTCCTCCTAAAAGATGCTTCCAAATATCTTTTATGCTAATTTCTGTAGGTAAATAACTACATAAATTAGATTTACAGAGAGTGCTTAATGGCATATCAAATGTTCATACTCAGAGACCAACTTTTTCAAGGTAAAATGTATAGAATCCTAAGTATGAACAGTAAAAGTACAACTTCTTTCATGTCCAAAGTATCTAAGAAATACAAATTTGAAAATATCACTCAACAGGTAGTGTTATAAATCCATAGATCCAAAATACATTTTATTCTAATGAAGCTAGTAATTTAGGCATCAAATGAACCTTAGAAATAATGCAATCCCGTATTTTACATATGAGAAAATGAACACCAAGAAATAGTAAAAAAAAAAAAAAATGCCTATGCAAACTGGTCTCAGACCTTGGATGAATAACAGAAAGTCTTTTGATTCTTATTTGTTTACTACATAAAATGTTCCTATAAAATTCTTGAAGATGAGAATTGCATTTTGCCTTTACTGTTAAGTGTTCTATTTTATAACACAATGCTCAACTTTTAACACTCTCTAATAAATTATTTATGCATGTGGTATCAGTTAGGAATGCTTCCACTAAAAATAACAGAAAACACCATTGAGACTGACTTAATAAATATTGGTTTATTTTTCTGACATGACAAGGAGTCTTGAGGAAAGCAGGTGGCATTGTTTTAGCCATGGTTGTTTTAGCATGGCTGGACTAACATACCTGAAATTCTCTTGTTATTTCCACATATCTGCCTCCTCCTGGTCACAAAATAACAGCACATGCTCTCAGCATCCCATTCTGCCTTCAAGAAAGGGAAAAGGAGCCATGCCAGATATGTCTTTTCTTTATATCAGGTAAATGAAATCCTTCATAAACCTCATTGCAAGTTGGTGCTCATGTCTCAATGCCCAGAACTAAACAATATGGCCACTTTCGTGGTGAGGGAGCCTGGAAATGTAAGAACTTCATTTTTCCAACTCTTATAACAGAGGTAACAGTGGAGAAATGTATTTTAATTATCTGATTGTGAGCTAAAAAAGATTAGATGCTTATTTTTAGATTGATAAATGATAGATGATAGATAGATAGATGATAGATAGATAGATGATAGATAGATAATAGAGTAGATACAGGTGGACATGAGATAGAAATCAGGAAAGAAACAAAGATAAATACCAAGAAAGATATCAAGTAGGGGAAATGTATTCCACTACAATCTTAAAACAGAAAAATGAGGTATCTAAAATGAGAAAGAGAGGGATATAAATGTTTTCCAAATGCCTTCCATGGTGGCATCCCAGAAGCATGCTCAGTGAACAGTGTCACTAGCAACCAAAGCAGGCCAATGAGAGGATACAGCAATTTCAGTGGACATTAAGAACCTGTATATTTTGCCAGTTCAGGGTTCAAGAGAAACACCAGGAAACTATTGCTAAGAAACTTGATCACTCAGGAGCATCAGGAAATTAAAATCACTACACTGTGTGAATAATGTAAAATGACTTTTACACAGTCTTCTTTTTTTTTTTTTTTTTAGAGAGATACACAGCGAGAGAGGGAACACAAGCAGGGGGAGAGGGAGAAGCAGGCTTCCTGCGGAGCAGGGAGCCCGATGTGGGGCTCGATCCCAGGACCCCGGGACCATGACCCGAGCCGAAGGCAGATGCTTAACCATCTGAGCCACCCAGGCGCCCCTACACAGTCTTCTTAACACAGAATTTAGAAGAACAATATTACAACAAACAATTTGTTGCTTGATTTTTAAAGTCACTTCCAAGTATTCTGAAGGTGCACACTAAGATTCATAGAAGTTCTTTTTTTCCTTTGGGTCATCTTAGTCCAATAAGAGAACCAAGTAGGCCAGATGAATTGTTACAGTATCAAGTCAATAAGTTCAATTTCTGGGTCACCCTTGCCTCTTTACTTTTCTGAAAACAAGTGTGAAAGTTTATGCTAACTCTTAATCTTTGGTCCCTGCTAGAATGTAAGCTCCATGGTAAGGGCTCTGTTTTGTTTGCTGCTTTTTCCCGTGTTTACAACTGTGCCTGGCACAATGTTGTGATTCAGT
The DNA here is from genome assembly GCF_004348235.1 of Phoca vitulina. NCBI lineage: Eukaryota > Metazoa > Chordata > Mammalia > Carnivora > Phocidae > Phoca > Phoca vitulina. The sequence goes on along the minus strand of NW_022589720.1, from coordinate 13,966,270 downwards.
AAATAGTTGTTGCCTTGGTAGGTAAAAATTAATCCTTTGTATATCATTTACCTACTAGGTACTACTTTGAAGTGAAATTCAATAGATTTTGCAAAATTCTCTTCCAACATGAGCTGTACAGCAATATAGTTAAATAATAGATCCTTCCTCAGAAAGTAGCTCCTTGATCAAAAGGATTAGGCTATAAATGTCTTGAGAGTGAGAACCACATACTTACCTTTTTGTTGCCAAGCCCAGTGCCTGGCACATAATAAATGTTTATAAAATGAATTGCTGACCAGATTTTATAATGAGTGATTATTAAAGTGGTAACAATCAATATTTTGGTTCAAATCTTAAAATGAAACTGAATTGACATGTTTCCCATGAACACTCAACCTCTGAACTTCATTCTTAAAAATATTATTCAGGCTAAAAGGTGTTGATCTTTCCAACCAGAAGGCTAATGAAAATTGGAGAGGAAATTCATAAGACCAAGGTCAGTTAAACATACATTCACACCTGCATGCACAAGTCCACACATCACATAGCTTGTTTTCTCCTATCATTCTGGGCTTGAAAAAAACAAATTGTTCTCAAAGAGGAAAAAAAGAGTCCAACTAAGAACCCTTGTGGGCGTGTCTGTAAGAACATAGAACAAAGTAACTATATGGAGAACAGGATTCTATAAAATCATGTTTGTTAATTTCTATGTATGCAGTTGTAAACACAGTTTGTAACAAGTATAAATGAAGATAATACATTTCTTTATGGCTAGAAGATGAAAAGCATTGCTTTGTTGACTCTTTTTATGGTTGTTCTTGTTAGTACTCAAACCAGCCTTAAAGCGGACTCCCATTAACAAACACCATGGTAAACACCATTCTACGACACAACAGAAAATGTAGGTGTTCTCAACAAATGAGATGTTGCATTTATTGAAACAATTTTAAAACAGGCTCTACTCTTTGCATTGTGATAGTTTTACTGCCACAAGCACGCATAGCTAAGTGAGCATGATCACACATTAATATCCTGTGGGTGTGCATGTACACATTTCTTAAAAGCACTGTAATTTCTCCAACTCTTATTGATTTCAGCGAAGCCATGAGAAGTTCAGAATCCTTCTCCCACAACTGCAAGCACAAAGATATTTTTAGTTTAAGCATTTTATTCTGTGAAATGAAAAGGAACACCACCAATAAAAAAAGATCCAAAGCAAAACATACTCCAAAAAAAGACAGAAATAAATCTGTCGGAAAACAGAAAACCGAAGCGTTAATTGAACGTTACCTTTTTCTCATAGTGAGGTGGATGCATCATGGTCATTTCTATCTTTTCTCACTGTGCTGATTTAAAACCCCCAGCTGAGAAGGCAGCTGTGCAGAGCAAGGATCTGGTGAGCTCAGCAGGAGCCCTGTATCCTAATGCTACTCCCAGAAATTCATGCTTGCTTTCAGTTGCTGTGTTGTCATTCGTAATGCCAGAAATGGGAAATGCTGTCCTCTTTTCTACAGCAGTGCTACAAAGATCACAGTGATAGTGTCTTTAAAGACTTCAAAGCCTGGATCACCCTGTTTTTATTGTTGTTTATTTTCAATGTAGCCTCTAAAGGGAAGGCGTTGGCTCCTTTTCAAGCTATTTAAAATTCTGGAGTTTTTCATTAATCATAATGTTAATGGAATAGATGGCAAAGCAGACATAAAAGTTACAGCATATGGAGAGGGAACGGGAAGGTTGCTTGTTGCCCCCTCCCAAGCCAAAAAAAAAAAAATGACTTCACTGTTATATAGCGTTTTTTTCCTAGATTGCAACAATGAAATCCTTCTCTTCCAACCACAAAAAAAAATGCTACATTGTGTGCCTCTGGCAAAGGTAGCGATATAAAATTAACTTCCACCTAAAATCAAGAGACATTTCTTAAAGCCCTTAAAAATGGAATTAATTTATTTCTGTTTCCAGATAGTGGCATTAAAAATATTTTATGAAGTACTCTGGAAATGACTTGAAAAATAATTACAGGGAAAGTACTGGGCAACATAATGGCTGCAGTTGTTACTGCAGGACATGATTGATGTTGTCATAAATGAATAAACCACATCCTATGCAGAGCTAGGAATTCTGGTGAGGGTTAGCCTTCAAAATCAGAGGATATATCAATTGTTTATGTTTCTGAAGGTATAAATGTTAAATATGTATTTTACAGAACATGTTCTGAAGGCATAAATGTTAAACATATCTGTAAGAATAAATATGCTTCAGGTATAAAATTACATTTATATGTATAAAATATGCATCTGTTTTGGTATGTACAGTCAAGGACACTAGGTCTCAATATTTAAAATAATAGCTACTATAAGTGCATCAGTACTTAAAATAATTATTAAAATATTTAAAATAAAATCTGAACTGCAGTTTAAAATATATACTGTATTGGGTACATTTGCTTTTTACCTGAAGTTACAATTAGATACAAAAGTCAGCACAAAATAACCAATAAAGGGGAATAGAGTCTAAGTCGTTTTAGGAGTTTTTTCTTATATTCAGTTAATTTTGTACGTCCATTTTGGGAAGGACAAAGAGCTGAAATACTAACATTTAAAAAGTCTTATTTACCTGTGGATTATGTCATTCAGTAAGTATTTATGAAAATACTCTTGGTGTCTGGAATTTCACCATGCTGCCTTAAACCGAGATTGCATAAAACAAAAATTCAAATACATACATCACTGAAACATGTCCTCCTTTTTAGGAAGTGTCTTTTGTTTTTCAAATGGGGTTCCAATGAAAAATACTTGGGAAGACGGAGAACTAATACATTCTTTATTGCTGCAAACCAAATGACCACAAATTTAGCAACTTAAAGCAAAACACAGTTGTCTTATTTTGGGAATTGAAATGCACTAATTTTATAAAGAAGCATGCAACTCAAATATGTTGCCTTAGCATCTCGTTCAATGTTTATATCCCTTTTTTTGGTATTCATTCATTCATCCATCCGTTTACAGTATCTATTGTTGTGGTTTCTGCCAATAGTTGAAATTTTTGCCCTGAAGAAATTATTTAAGTATTTTGCTTACTAATGCATTGTTTCTAAAAATATCAAATATTTAGTTTTAGTCTCAACACATATATGAAAGTCTGCCCAAAGATGCTTTTCTGTATGGGAAAGTGAACATGACGCATGATGGGAAATTAAGTAGATAATATTTTAGGGATGCATGTTTCAACATCTTTCAAAATAATTTTGGGTAGATCGAAGAGTTCAATTTGATAGTAGAATCAAATTTGGAAGGATGAAAAGATGTATGGAATAAGAAGGACATGGTCAAAAGTTCAAAGAAAGAATATTGACTAATTGAATGATATATAATTTTTGATATGCTAAAAAATTGTTTTTACACTAGCCTATAAAAATCATTTTCAGCTGATTACTTGAAGAGATAATATAGATTCAGTAAGAAATATAAGGTATCAATGGACTAATTGACAAAGCATGTGAACAGATAATTTGAAAAAAAGTAAATGCAACCCATAAAGACACATGTAAAATAAATCCAATCTCACAAATAATTATAGAAACTCAAATAAGTTAAAAATTATATTCCATTTTTGCCTATTAAAGAAGTCATGTTTAAAGTGTGCAACTCATGAGGCGCCTGGGTGGCTCAGTGGTTTAAGCATCTGCCTTCGGCTCCTGCCATGATCTCAGGGTCCTGGGATTGAGCTCCATGACAGGCTCCCTGCTCACTGGGGAGCCTGCTTCTCCCTCTCCCTCTGCCCCACCCCCCCCTTGTGCTATTTCTCTCTGTCTTAAATAAAATCTTAAAAAAATAAATAAAGTGTGCAACTCACAATAATGAGGGAGGTACAGTATCATAGATTATTGTTGATCATTCATACTGGTATATGGCAATTTGGCAGGAAAATAGTGGTAATAGAGAGAGATCATAAGAAAAATACTACAAATTGATACTAACAGATATCTCTGGGAGCCTGTTCAAAAAAAAGAAAAATTGCTATATATATAATGGTGTTCAGCATATTACATCATAGAATTGAAAAAGTGGAAAAACTAAGTGTCCAACAATAAGTAAATGTTTTCAAAAAGTGAAAATCAGCCCTGGCAGCAGGCAGTTAGAACTAGACTATCCTAGGGACGCCTGGGTGGCTCAGTTGAATAAGCGACCGACTCTTGGTTGCAGCTCAGGTCATGATCTCAGGGTTGTGAGATTGAGCCCCAATTCCAGCTCCACACTCAGTGGAAGAATCTGCTTGAGATACTTTCCCTCTGCCCCTTCGTCCCCCGCCAATGCTTGCACTCTAAATAAATAAAACTTAAAAAAAAATGAATAAGAACTAGGCTATCATAAACAGCACATGTAAAACAGCAACACCCCTCAGGGAGGTGTAGCTGTAATCAAGTCTAACAAAACGGAGGCAAGGACACTCAGCAACCACATAAAACAACTAAACAACGCTCTCTTTGTACTAACCCAAGTGACTACTACTTATTTACCTATGACATCCAACACTGTTTTAATCTTCTTACCTCCTAGAAAAAATTGCCAATTTAGGGGTACCTGGGGGGCTCAGTCAGTTAAGCATCTGCCTTCAGCTCAGGTCATGATCTTAGGGTCCTGAGATCAAGCCCTGTGTCAGGCTCCCTGCTCATCAAGGAGTCTGCTTCTCGGGGCGCCTGGGTGGCTCAGTTGGTTAAGCGACTGCCTTCGGCTCAGGTCATGATCCTGGAGTCCCGGGATCGAGTCCCGCATCGGGCTCCCTGCTCGGCAGGGAGTCTGCTTCTCCCTCTGATCCTCCCCCCTCTCATGTGCTTGCTCTCTCTCATTCTCTCTCTCTCAAATAAATAAAAAAAATAAAAAATCTTTAAAAAAAAAAAAAAAAAAGGAGTCTGCTTCTCCCTCTGCTCCTCCCCCTACTCATGCTCTCTCTCGAGCACACACTTTCTCTCACAAATAAATAAATAAAATCTTTTAAAAAATAATAATAATTACCAAGATAGCCAATTGCTGAATTGCCCCTGAATTCCGACAGTATCCAGTTCAGAAATGGCCTCCTCTTCTTTAAGCCCTGCTTAGAAACACCCAAAATAAGCCCACATCCTTTAGTAGACCTTTGCCAAAATCCTCCTCTTGAGACCTCTACAGTTCCTCTGGAGAGAACTCTCCCTTGCTTCAGCGGCCTAAGGTTATCCTTATTTTGTTTCACTGAGACATGTTATGATCTTTGGCTGGTGGATTTCAGTAAGTTAAACTGTGACAGCCTGTTATATTGAGAATAATGTGGCCATTCTAATGATGGAACACAACATGGTAAAGCATGATTATAACTACATGAAAAATGGGTGAAGAAAATATATCAGGTAAAGTACTGAGTTTATCAGTACTTTTCCTCCCAATAATTTCTTGCTTATTTTATTTCCTAACTTTCTTAAAGTTGAGTAAACTAAATTTCTAATAAAAATTATTTTGTTAAAAATATGTAAAATATGAATGCCTTAATCCATTTGGGTTACTGTAACAAAAATACCACTGCTTATAAACAACAGAAATTTATTTCTCACAGTTTTAGGGGTTGGGAAATCCAAGATCAAAGGACTGGCAGATTTGGTGTCTGATGAGATCCCACTTCTTGGTTCAGAGACAGCTGATTTTTCACTGTGTCCTCATGTGATTGAAAGGAACAAGAGAGCTCTGTGGGGTGCCTTTTATAAGGGCACTAATACCATTCAGGAGGGTGCTGCCAAAGGCCTCCGTCCAAATGCCATCATATTGGGGATTAGGTTTCAAAATGTGAATTTTTAAGGGACACAAACATCCATCCAGTCTCTACCAGGGAATAAAACAAAATCCCCTCAGTTAAATAGGATAGTTTATATGTTCATCTTACACACTGTTTTTTTTTCTCCTTTATGTATTCAGCAAGAAATAAGTGTGCACATAACCATTAATTGATACATATTATTAATTAATTTGATGGTCCTAAGTTGATAATGATTGATTAGTTCATGTACATAATTAGCTGATTAATTGATACATATAATGAGTTAATTTATATGCATTGGTAATTATTTGATATACACAACAAGGCAATAATTCCTTCCCTTACATGTTCATTAATTTATTTTGTGTGTTCATTCAATTATTATTTCATCAAGTATATATTGAACTTCTTTACTTGTCCAGATCCAGGGCTGGGTGTGGTGAGGCAGAGTTGAACATGATTAACTGCCTGCTAGACAGGAGCTCACTCTGTACTAGAGAGGCAGAGAGGGCAAATATATTATCAAACAGAGGGATACATGCTCTATTCTTAAACAGATGATGCTATGGGAGCAATGTCAAGGGGACACTTACTTCCTTGTGTGGTAGAAGGTGGGAGTGCTCAGGGATGACTTCAAGGAAGAGGTGCTGCTTACCATGAGTCTTTCATAACAAGAATGTGTTTGTCAGGCAAAGGAGAGAAGGAACGGTATTCCAGGCTGTGTAAGAGTCTATAATTAAGAGCTACAATGAGGAGCACCTGGGTGGCTCAGTCATTAAGCGTTTGCCTTCAGCTCAGGTCATGATCGCAGGGTCCTGGGATCGAGCCCCGCATCAGGCTCCCTACTCAGCAGGAAGCCTGCTTCTCCCTCTCCCACTCCCGCTGCTTGTGTTCCCTCTCTCGCTGTCTCTCTCTCTGTCAAATAAATAAAATCTTTAAAAAAAAAAAGAGCTACAATGAGAAAAACAATTACTGCTTCAAGAGATTAGAAAAGGGGATTCACGTGGGTGTAAACAGTGGGAGCTGTAAAAGCAATACTTGACCTAAATCTTAGAAAATGAAGAAGGTATAGAGGTGGACAAAGAAGATTCAACTGCAGTCACCACATAAGCCATTGCCCTAGTCTGTGATGATATAAATTGGGACAGGATAGTTTGCTTGTGTCCACAGAGAGTCATCAGATAAATTAGGAAGCAAACTTTCAGTTTTGAGGCAATCACTCCAAGGACCATTCTATTAATTACAAATTAAATCAGATCTCCCCCATGACCGAAATTCATTCTTGTAGTAGTAAAGGGTTACTCGTTATAGTATCTTTCTTGAGCTAAAGGAGGTTCACACACAAAGAGCTGATTAGATGAGAACTTTCTGATCTAATCCAGTTGTCCCATGAAGACACCATCTATCTAACAGGATTGTCTTCACACCACTACAAAGAGATTTCTGATACACTGCTGCATTTTTGTGTTCTCTGAACTCAGAGTTGGGCCAAAAATGATAAAAGTAGGAGGAAATACTTCTTTGAAATTAACTAGCTTTAAAAAAAAAGGAAAAAGGAGATCAGTCAGATTTTGATAGAGAAAACTTATGCCAAGTTTCAAAGGCATAGAAATGCAAAATACAGAGAAGGATATTTTTCAAACTTCAAATTGGGTCTGGAAATGTTGCAGGGATGGTTACATATGGAGGCAAACAGAACACATGCCAAAAAAGGCAAAATGAGTGTGAGAAGGTGTGAAGATTGATCTGTGCATGTGAGGGAACATTAGCAAGAGAAAATATCTGTATAGGAAATGGGCCACATTTGTACAGAAAAGAGCCCAATAGAGGGAGAAGTTTTGAACATTATTTGAGTGAGGAACCAGACAAATTACAGCTTGACGATTTTAACTTCAACTTTATGTGATTTTTATTTCCCCCTCTGGTTTAAATAACACTCTTTTACTTCTTTATTTTTCTTCAGATTTTGTATTTAAATTCTAGTTAGTTAACATATAGTGTACTATTGTTTTCAGGAGTTGAATTCAGTGATTCATCACCTACATATAACACTCAGTGCTCAACACAAGTGCCCTCCTTAATACCCATCCCCCATCTAGCCCCTTCCCCACCCACCTCCCTCCATCAACAGTCTGTTCTTTACTTCTTTATCTAGAACCACGTTTCCTCTTTTCCATTTCATTAGCATCATGTAAAACAAACCTGTTCCTCTTGTAGAGTTAAAATACAGACACATCTAGGAATAATCAGAAGACAGAACCAAACATTTATTTTGTCCCATTTCATTTTAAGGGCACATCTTTTTTTTTCCTTTAATGATTGGGAGTCAGCACCAATTCGGGGGAAAATCACATCAAAATGCAATAGAATGACTCATGTGTTAAGGAATTTTCTTTGAAATATAGTATATATAGAAAAGTATTATTATTCTGAAAAAGCAGAAGGCATAACATTCTTTGTGTCTAGTTTCAAAATTCCTATTTACAGAGATAACTCTGTTAACATGTATTGATGCAGGACAAAAGTATTTTCACAACATATCATCCCTCTTATTTAAAAGCAGAAGTTCAGGGCATGTGGGTGGCACAGTTGGTGAAGAGTCTGGCTCTTGATTTCAGTTCAGGTCATGATCTCAGGGTCGTGAGATTGAGTCCCATGTCGGGCTCCACACCCAGTGGATTCTCTCTCCCTCTCCCTCTGCCCCTCCCCACATGCTTTCTCTCTCTCTCTCTCTTTTAAAAAAAAAAAAAAAAAAAAGCAGAACCTCATCTGGCAACTTGGTTTTTTGTTTTGTTTTGTTTTGTTTTGTCTTCTGGTGACTTGGTTCTAATATTACACAAAATATATACTACAGGACTATATAATGCTGCATAACAAATTATCCCCAAATTTAGTGTTTTAAAACAGCAAACATTTATTATCTCAGTTTCTGTCAGTCAGACACCCTGGTGCAGTTTGGCTGGATCCCTGGGCTCATGGTCTCTCACAAGGCTGTAATCATGTCAAGACTCGACTGACAAAAGATATGCTTCCTTGGCAATAACTGATTTGGCTTCTATTTCTACAGTGTTTCCTCTTCCACAATCTCATATAACTGGAATCATAAAGTACATAGCATTCTAATACTGGCTTCTTTCTCTTACTTTAGTCATTGAAGATTCATCTATGTCTTCACATGGCTTGATAGTGCATTCTTTTTATTGGTGAATAATATTCCACTGTAGGGATATACCACAATTGTTTCTCCATTCGCCATTTGAAAGACATACTGATTACTTTCAGGTTTGGGCAGTTATGAATAGAACTCCCATGGACATTCGGGTGTACAGGCTTTTGGGTGGGCATAAGTTCTCAGGTCAATTGGGTCAATGCCTAGAAGTATAAAATGAAGGGTTATAAGGTAAGTTGAGGTTTGGCTTTGTATCAACTTTTGAATCAATGATGTGTATGTACACTAAATTACATAAATTTTCAGCATTATATGCTTTGTGCATTTTTTTCTCACTGCCCCCTCCAAAAAAAATGCTTTCTAGTAAACCATAAGAAGGTTGGGAGAGAACAAGGTCAACGGTTACTATAAGGTAGCATTTCTTAGACTGAATTCTACTGGGGAGGGGGCCAGTGGAAGAGAAAGATTTAAATGGAGACAGAAAATGTCAGTTAAGTTGTAGAGATGAAAAGAGTGTTTGAGGAAGTAGCTATCAGGAATGGCAGGATGTGTTTCATATCTGAATTTGGGTTTTAAAATGCAGACTGGAAAGGAATAGCAGAGTCTATAAAAAAAAAAAAAAATCAGTCCTGGGAAAAGAAAGACATATGAGAAAAGACAGACACAAAGTAAGTAACTAGGGAGATAAAGAGCAGAATGAGGAAACCATGAGAGTAGAAGCTGGAAGTCCATCATGATAGCTGGGGAGGTGAGCTCTGGAATCATAGGGGGATAAGGATTTTGGTGTGATATACCTTCTTGATAGCAAGCCTAATAGCAATCTCAATTTCTTTGATTGACAAGAGACTTCAATGAATATTTTTAAAAGCTGTTCCTCCCTGTGCCTTCACCCCTTTTTATGCCAATGTCTTTTATAGGAATGTTTAACAAGTGTTCACTGAATCTCCTCACACTCCACCCACATCCACTTCTCGTATATGTGGGGACAGATTATAAAAGTCATAAATGTAATAAAAAATGAAAAGGATCCAAAAAGTTGCTCTATAATCCAATCTTTATGCAGAAATGTGATGTTTAAAATGTAATTTATTGTGGCTTCTGAAATGTTCCTTCTAGGAGCATGTGAATGAATGGTGAATGAATCTGCAGGCACTTAAATAATCAAATGATCATATAAGGAAAGAGGGCACAGAAATGCTTCATCAACAGATGCGGTAACATTGCTATAACCATCTCACACAGGAAAAATCATGCTTTCCCAGGTCTCGTTTTCTGCACTTCTACAAGGGAAGCTCTTGGCTTGTCCCTTTTGATCTCTGAAATGATGGTGGAACTATTTGTTTCTTAAAGTGTTCTGATAGTCCAGATCCCAAACTAAGATGCTCATAATGGATGTGTGACTAAGCATGTTTTTTGTTTGTTTGTTTGTTTCTAAAGTACACATTTCCCTTATAAACTTCTAGAATATTCTCATGAAGCTTGGTTTCTCTTTCGAGCTAGTCTCACTTAAACATGATCCTAAGTCTCAATTGTCACCAGTATTTCTTCAGAACTCTGCAATACAAAGAACCAAAATTATCAACTGCAAAATATATGCATAATTGAGGTAGCATTGAAAAAATACACTGAGCCACTTAACTTCATTTATAATCTTCTAATTAAATAGCAATAACCTTTTTAAGTACATGTTAGTTTATTCTTTTTTAACTCTTTCTCCTCCTCCACCATTTCTACTCTAGGATTATCTACATACAAAATGTGGAGGGAAAATTAAAATTGAGTCCTTTTGTAATGGCTGTCTTATGATATAGCCCTGATATATTTGTATTAATCTGTCATCATTTCTTGATTTCTACTCTAATTAGCTTCATATTCAAAAGGCTTACAGAGTTACCACTGATAGGAGAGACATAAAGGCCTCTATATTTTAAATAACCAAAATGCAGAAGAGCTAAGCTGAGTCTAAAGGTAGTTCTCCATTTCACTGAACAGTGAAAATCAGTGGGACATTAAGCAGGCACCATTCACTGCATTAGCAATGTAGGATTCTTCTTTCATTAGGTAGATGCACTAGATCATATAAGACAGGACCGCAGACTTGCAAGGACCCTCAGTAAAAACTCATCAATATTTTCAAAACACATCACATTCTTCTTGAGCTCCTTTGAGATACATTAGCAACCTTATTAGGTTCTCTGTTCTGAATTATCTCCCTGTCTTACTCCTTGACCTTACTCCTTACTAATGTCTCAAAATGCATTAAGGCAACAATTAGTTCCTTCTCTTTATGCTGATTGGGCATTTGGCACTCTCAAAAGCATAATACAGCTCATTTTTCTTCTCCTGCTTCGTGTGATAAGGCTTTTATTTTAAATAAGTGAATATAAATTACAGCATGATCCATGCTGTATGCCCAACAACTTCAGTGAAAAGACTCCGGGAGTGGAGATGGAATAAAAGGAGCAGGGGGAGGAAAATATTGAATTGGGAGAATATTGATGATTCAAAATAATGCCATTTTAAACCTATTAAATAGAACGATTTTTAACCATCTTATTTTACATCAGAAAAATTAATTTGAAGTCTTACATTTGAAGTCTACAGTTTGCTTTATTTTCACTATTTTTTTCCTTTGGCTGCTTTTCCAGTAAATAAGCTTTCTATTTTCTGTCACCATCCACAGATTCTTCTCTTTGATGTTTTGTGTTCTCAATAATATAAGCCATCACTTCTCTATGTATTTTAATGATCGAAATAGAGTGCCAAAATTCTACGTGTGCACAAACATATATACACACATATATAATCAGTATTACATATATTATGTATAAATGTGATTATATATATATAATTAGTCATGAAAACAGACATTCATGGAGACTCCAAAATTATTCTAAATTATTGCCAAGTTGTTCCTTAGTCATGTGATAATTTTCCTGGACCCTCAAAAACCCCTCTATACCTTCAAACCAGTCCTACATATTAGCAGCTTGTATTACTTCCAGTCAGAAATGCAGTTCTTGGGGTACCTGGGTGGCTCAATTAGTTAAACAACTAACTCTTGAGTTCAGCTCAGGTCATGAATCTCAGGGTCGTGAGATCGAGCCTCCCATCAGGCTCCACATTGAGCGTGGAGTCTGCTTAAGATTCTCTCTCTCACTCTCCTTTGCCCCTCCCTGCATGTTCTGTCTCTCTTAAAAAAAAAAAAAAATGCAGTTACTAACGACACAAATTTTCTTGAAGGATTTGTGCTTGTACCAAGCAGAAGGTGATTGATTGTTAAAAATGAGACATTTATTGACTCAGCTGAACCCAAAAACCTAAAACAAAAAGTAGCCACCAAGTATTGCCCTTTAAAAGTGAGCTGCTGGATCATCCATGGATCACTTGACAAGATGGGGCCTGACAGAGTTCTGCCACCACCATGGATCCTATAGGGGAGACTGAGGACATCAGTTTGGATAGGGTTGCCAGTGAAGAGTGAAGTATGAGGGCAGCCAACCACAGGGAGCTTCAAGGGACCGCCAAGGAGCTTGACCCATGTCTCTGGAAGTTCGCACATATGGCTTGATGAGGTGGTGACATTTGAAATATTTAGAACTGTCATTCACTGGTGCTGACAGATATTGGAGCAGGATCCTAGAGCCCTGTGGTGCCAGAAAATACCTTTTGGTTACCAGCTGCTGGAAAATTGAGCAGAATCATAGAAGAAGGGGAATGGGGCAGGGGCTCTTGACTTGATTAGAGAATTCATGGTAACCTACGTACCAAACTTAGAGAAATATTTTCACATATGAACCATCCTCAGGCTCTGCTACTGACAAAGGATCAGCTTTGATTAATATCTGATTTATCTGGGCATAATAGACGTTCAAGAGAATCTGATGCTATTGACCTGAGCTGAGAGCAAAGAGAGAGACAGAGACAGAGTTAGACAAAGAGAGAGAGACTGGTGAATCTAAAATGAGAAATACTTTCACACTGGAGCCGAGCAGAAGGAAGCATTAATTTTCAATCTTTGAATTTGATTATTACTCTGGTCTAGATGTTTTAATGACTGAAGTGAGACTGTTCTCTGGAGTTTTATTTGAGCTTTTTATTAAGAAGTGTAATTGAATAAAACTCTGAGGCACATCTGAGAGTCATCTAGGGGCAAAGAGAGGACTATCCCACAGTCCGAATAAAAAGGTTAGTGGCAGGAAAAATGAAGTTTATTTTCTATTTGCATCTCAACATCCACTCGGTAAAAAGATTACAATAGCAAGGTATCCAGTCTGAACTTCAACTACCATTCAGACAGGGCTGGGCTTGTCTGACCAACCGGTAGGAGGAGTCAGGGCCATTCGTTTGACATGATGCTTTGTTGTGTTATATTTGGTCGGTTTGGGTTTTGTTTGGGGTCAGCACCAGAGGAAAAAAAAAAGTATAGAAAACCCGAACTGCTCCACGATCAGTTGCAAGAGCTCCTGACTGAGGCTTTAGGAGAACACTTCAGGCAGAAGCAAGAGAAGTTGTTTTCACCAAAGTCCACCTGAGAAGCAGGGTATCTGCTTTGGAGCATGAAGGGTGGTTGTCCTTCCTTGATATATACACTGTAATGTGCTCTGGTAGAGTGAAGATTCTAAGAGATTAACATCACATCAGAACTCTAGACCTCATACTTTGGGGAGTATAGGAGATGAATTTATGTCCTGGACTCAGGCCAGTCCTGTCAGGCCTTGGCAGCAAAAGTCACTATGAGGTGTTGCCCAGGTGACTCTGAAGGAGCCAAGGTGACAGAACAAAGAAAAGGTGAACCCACAGGATTGGCTACATCACCAGTTACTACAGCTGTAGGCCCAGGGAACCCTCTACACTCTTATTTTACGATACACTACCAAAAACCACATTCATTAATATCACCACTCTCTCAGTCAGCGCAGGCTGCTGTAACAACATATAAAAGGCTGAGTGGCTTAAACCACAGACATTTACTTCTCACAGTTATGGAGGCTGGGAAGTCCAAGATCAAAGTGCCAATTAATTTGGTTCCAGATGAGAACGTTCTTGCTGGCTTGCCAACAGCATCCTTCTCACTGTGTCCTCACCAAAATGACAGAGAGAAAGGGAAAGAGAGGGGGAGAGAGACAGAGAGGTCTACAGTCCTTCAAATAATAGCCTCAGTGTCTCTGTCTTTATCACTCACTTTGCTTTTGGCTTGGATCAAAAGCATCAGACTCAACTGACCTTCTATTTTGCCCAGATAATTCAGGTACCAATCAAGGCTGATCTTTCATCAGAGGCAGAGCCTCATGGTTCTCATGTGAAAATACTTCACTAACAATATAGGTTACCCTGAGTTCTCTAGTCAGGTCAGCAGCCTCTTCTCCATCCCCCATCACCTGTGATTCTCCTCACTTTTTCACCATCCAGAGCACAGTCTGATCTCTCTTTCTCTTCTTCCAAAGGCTCTAACCCCATCATAGAAGCCCCATCCCCATACCTCATCCAAGCTTCATCTAAACCAAATCACTTCACAAAAGCCCCACCTCTAAGTACCATCACACTGGGAGGGTTAAGTCTTCAACATATGACTCTTGGAGTCCACAAACATTCATCCATAACAATCATCAATTTTATCAGATTAGTCTTTACATATTGCAAAGCTGTTAAACAGGGGTGAAAACTGGTTTTTTGAAATACTTTTCTTCATTTGAAATCTCCAATTTTATCTCAGCTACAAATATTGTCTTTTGTTTACCTTGAAGTGGCAGGCTCACCTAATTCTTTTTTCACAAAAATGTCTGCCGAATATCCAAGTCTGAAAATCAGAGTTTGTCTGTTGGCTGTTCTTTAAGGTAGAATGAGTATTCCATGAAAAAGCAACCAGTTCAGCTCGTAACTCGAACAACTGCATAAGTGTTTTTCCTTCGGAAACCATCACACATCATCACCGGCATATTAAAAAGACATGTACTCGAGAGTAGATTTAATAAACTTAATAATTTTCCAGCTTTGTCCAAGACATTCTCAAGTGAAATTAATTTTTTCTTTTTAATCCTGCAAGCGTATGGTGGTGAAGAAGGGAATGACTGCAGTCGAGTTTTGTGCCACCACCTTGAATCAGGCTAAGGTCCCACCAGTTTCCCAGTCCATTGCTTTTACACCTTCAGTGAAAAAGACATATTAAATCTATTTTGCTATTATTATGAAAGTAGTTTTTGACCTTTCAGTCCTCCCAAAAGAGTGTTGAGAATCCCACAGGGATCCATATACCACCTTTGAGATCTCTTGGACCAGATTATAGAGTAGTCAAGGGGGACAAATTCCGTGGTTCATGTGAGGGAGAGAGAGCATCCTGGTGTCTTGAGGTGAGTTGGCATAAGCGAAGTCACACAAAGCCAGCACTGGAACCCAGGCGCCCTGGCTGCAGATACGAGACAGAATCTTTCATACCACATTACAGTCATGATTAATTGCTCCACTCCTTGCTTCATGAGCCTTAGTTAAAGCTACATAAACATACTCTTACATCCTTACAATTTTCAACACCCTACAAAAAAAGAGAAAGAGAAAGCATGTCAGATAAGATGATTATGCTGATTTAAACCACAGGATAAGATGCCTGTCCTGTGAGCCCTTTGGATAAATGCATTCAGGTAGGGAACTCAGTCTGCTTCAGGAGAGAATTTGTGTTATTACAGCCACAGTCTCTCTCACCAGCTTGGTGACATTGTCTTCCTAGAGCTTACTGGCCACCAGGTTACAGGGAATGCACTGAAAGGCATAACTGGCTTTTTGAAGAAGATATAAAAGGAGAAAGTTGGTTGCTTTGTTTTATTAGAAAGCACCCTCCTGCACCTGGAAGGGATCGTGTTTATCAAGCAGAGTTGTGTCATTTATGAGCGGCAGAATCGAGGTTCTCCCTAGGGCAGCCGCTAAAACAAAAATACATCCCTCACCTCTCTTGTTTATGAAGGAAAACCAGAAGAAATCTGGAGCAATTTAGTAGCAAGAATAGAAAACGCTGTAGGGGTGTGGAGGCGAGGTGGGGGCAGAGTGGCGATAGATTTTGAACCCAGGAGATGCTTGATATTAAGGCATTAACATTTAGCTCACAAAATGTAAAAACCAGCCCACTTTGCCTAATGGCCATGCAACTTGGGTTGTCAGCACCACTTGGGCTGAAAATATTCTCTGCTGATTGGATATGAAAGATGTGAGTAATGGGAAATTTTCAAGGCAAAAACAATGAATGTTATGTGTAAGGAATGCATAAGATGCCAAGGGTACAAAGAAGTTGTAGTGTTGACAGTTCTTACTGAGAGAGAATGTTCAGTCTATAGGATGAAAAAAAGCCAACCCTGAATATTTTATATACATATGTATGTATTTGTTATATCATAGTGAACAATCTACAATAACCCAAAGCTTCAGAGATAACATAAAAAGATGGATATCCATTATTTAAAGGGTCTTTTAAACTTACTATATAAATGTTACTTCTTACTCCAATTTCTCTCACCCATGTGATTATTAAAAAATTAGAAAAGCTATCTAGTATATTTTATTAGACTTATAAGTACTGAAGTGTTTCCATGCTAATAGATTTGCCTTACAATTTTGGAGCTATTAATGATGTCTGCTATATACTTGTGAGAATTTATTAAAAGATTGTGCATAATGATTTTTGATGTAACGATTCACTTTGGCTTAATAAAATCATTTTTACTTACTAAAAAATGGACAGTATAGAGATACAGCATGGGTCAGCAAAATTATTTGCTTAAACATAATTGAAGCGATTTTCAGTACTCCTGTGATTCTCTGTTTGAAAGATTTTGTAGAGATGTTTCCTAAAGCAGTATTTGTTGTGTTTCTAAATGTGGAAGAAGAGATCAATAAAGCGTCCACAGTCCTTCAATAAGCTCAATGGCTTGTGTCAGTGTCAATGTCTGTGTCTTTCGGAACGTGCCATTTTGCCTAACACAAAACTAGCAACTATTATACATGACTTCTATGTGTCATAAGTAAATTTGCATAGTGACATATACATGGTAGAGTATGGTTAGGCACAGCTCTTTGTGTGGAACAGGTATAGCTATGGAATTCTGTGATTTCGGCAAAAAAAATAGAACGATTTTCTTATGAATGTCTTTTATTTCAGAGAAATGTTTTAATAAGCCTTTATGCTTTGTTTTCTCCTATGCACACAAATTAACTGCAGAAATACTTATATATCAAGTATACTTAATGTCAGACTCTTGACAATGCTTTATCAAAGACAGTAAAAGACTTTAAGTTAATACTCAAATGAAGAGATGATACACAAGCACTAAGTAGGGTCCTATTTAAACAATGGCAAACAAAATGGACCTGGCCTTTCTATTCATATTTCATTTCAGTGTGTATGAGAAATTGATGAAAATAATTGATATTCAGTGCAAACGTGGAAGAGAACAAAAGTGTTGATGACTTTATCAACGTGCTCTTTATACAATCTTTATTTTATTCCAACAGTCTAGTTCTCGGGATTCGCAAAATAGTTTTTTATTGACACCCATGAAAAGGGGAAAGAGTTTTACTTTCTTCTAGTACATTTAGAAATAATGCTTACTCAGCTACACTCAAGGAAAAACCTGTCAATCAAATTAAGAGGAAAAAAGAGGATCACCCACTCACCTGCTAATTGCAGAATTAAGGTAATTTATACAATACAACAATAAATTCCTCCAACTGTCACTCTTGCTTCTATTCCACTGCATCCTGCCTTCCAAGTACAAGAGTCTGCTTCCCTTAATATTCTACATGCTCGTGCACTACAGTGTTTATCCCTCCATAGCCTAGAACTTTGCAAATAAGTTTGCATTCAACACACCATTATTTTCCCATATGACAAGCTTTAAAGACAAACTCCTATGATCATTCCAACAAGTACTTTCTTAGAACCTGTTCCATGCTTGGCATTGTTGGAGACACGAATTCTGATATTTCTGGCCAGGAACTTTCCACTTTTCTGACAAGGACAGTCCCAGGGTGACCTGAAGTTAGTGATGTGGTGAGAATTAGCTGGCATTATTAAAACCAATACAGATGCATCACACTCATGGTCATTTGCTAAAATGGTAACAAATTAAAAGGAGAAATGATGTCTGCTTTTTTTTTTTCTTTTTGTTAGATAGGCAAGCCCACATTAGTCACTTACAAACCATTTATCCACCTGATAAAAGTTATACCTTTGATCAACCCATCACTAAAGAAGCAGCAGAAACATCCCCCACTTTCTCTCTATCACTGGAGGTAGTGTATTTCAAAATGGCAATTAAAGTGTTTCTGATCACTATTATCTAAAATCCAAAATGGACAGCATCACTCTAACCTACTAAAATATTTCTCCTAGGATGATTGTAAAGCCTTTCATTTTAATAGAAAATATACCTCATTAAATATTTCTGTGGTCCAAAGCAGCATGTTTCTGGAAGATAAAATCCTTCTGCCACCTTCTCTGACTTTGGCTTCTCTATCCCTATGCAAAGAGGAAACAAAATACACAGTGTCTGGGTTCTCTTCTACCTTTGGGATTCTGTGACTTCTTTCATGTGAAATACATCCTTATTTATTCAAAATGTCTAAAAATATACATTTTAGGCATAGCTTTAATCAACACATCATATAAAATTCTTAGTAGGACAATACATATTAAAGAATAAAAAGATCCATTTTAGTCTCTAAAGTAATTTTAAAGGATAAACATTTTGATCTAAGAAAATTGAAGCAAAATAAGATAAATTCATATCTATCTCATGTAGGAGTAATCTACATATGCAAGAAGATAATTGACTTTAAGAATGTATACTTTGGGGGGGCGCCTGGGTGGCTCAGTTGGTTAAGCGACTGCCTTCGGCTCAGGTCATGATCCTGGAGTCCCGGGATCGAGTCCCGCATCGGGCTCCCTGCTCGGCAGGGAGTCTGCTTCTCCCTCTGACCCTCCCCCCTCTCATGTGCTCTCTCTGTCTCATTCTCTCTCTCTCAAATAAATAAATAAAATCTTTAAAAAAAAAAAAAAAAAAAAAAAAAAGAATGTATACTTTGGGTTAAAACATTAGTATTTTCTCAAACCTGTACTTAATTTTCCTAGAGAAAGATCCTGAGATAAATGTTAGAATGTTATCCCTACATAATAGAAACATAGCTTCTGCCAATATTGGGGCCAAGACTTTGGTATTCTCTTTATACACACACACACACGCACACACACACACACACACACACACACACACACACACACATCATTACTATTACTGACTGAATACTTGTGTTTTCCAAAAATTCCTATGTTGAACACTATCCCCAAATGTGATGGTATTAGGAGGAGTGACCTTCAGGGATTGATTAGGATTCAGTAAGTTCATGATATTGGAAACCCCATGAATGGGATTCGTGCCCTTATAAGAGTCACAAGAGAGGTTTTTTTTTTTTCACTGCTCTGCTCTCTGTCATGTGAAAATACAATGGGAAATCATCTATCTGCAACTTTGAAGAGGGCCCTCACTAGAACCTGATCATGTTGGTGACCTGATCATGGACTCTCAGTCTCCAGAACTGTGAGAAGTAAATTTCTGTTGTTTATAAGCCACCCAGTCTATGGTATTGTTGTTATAACACCTCAAGCTAAGAAAATTACCTTAAGAGATATTCATGCATGCTTACATGGCTTTGCCCAAAAATATTTAGTGAGCACCTACTATGATGAATCTTATGCAGGCTATTTGTTCAATAGTAGTCATACTGGGGTTCTGCTCACTGTAATATTCAGTGAACCAGGATGCTGTGGACTTGACCAACTCATGATGCCATCCTCTCAACAAGAACCTTTAACTGTTTTCTGCCACAGGGTTGACATCACACTACTCTTATATGATCTTTTTTCTAGAAATGACACATATCACTGTGCTCACACTTTGTTGCCAAAAGAAGACACTTGGCCATGTCTGACTTTAAAGGTCAGGGGCATGTGATCCTCTAGGGGGTCAGGAAGTAAGGGGAACTAGGGATATTGGTAAGCAAGAATAATGTTTGTCGTGAAACTCAAATTTAGCTACCCCCCCAAAAGATACTTTGACATTTGATGATGTTCCACCTATAACTTTATAATATGCAATTTAATTGGAAGAAGGCATGTCATGTACTCCTGTATATTTCCCAAAGTGTTGGACATTCATTGGAAACTCAAAATTACCAGAAAGAATTAATTAATTAATTACTGAACAAACAAGCAATGAACATTTCATTGTCATCTGGGCATGCGATTGCTACAGGTGGATGAGGTTTTCTCTAACAAAGAATGACAGGAGCAACATGAGGTCAAGTGGTGCTAATCAAGGTTGGCTGCATGCCTAGGCTGAGTAAACGAAGCATCTGGAGTGAGTTGAGGGGTGGAATCCTGTCTATCCAAGAGAAACTCTGCCATTGCTGTGTCAGGATACCTTTCCCTTTCCTATGGCACCTAAAATACCCATTCCTAACCAGCAGATTTGCGCCTTTTTCTCCAAATTTTAAAAGCTAAGGACATTGCCTTGAAAAGGACAGAGTTAACGTTACTTATCACAAATGACTGTTGAACTGAATTTTTGAATAATGATGAAGTTACTGAAAAGAAACAAAAATGCAAGGTTTGGCTCTATTAATAGACATTGAGTATCAGAATGCAGAAGGGAACAGACCCACTTCTCAATGCTAACCAGGCCTTATCTGGAATAACATGCTTGGGGAACTCTGCATTTAAGAAAGTTGCCAATATATTGAAGTTTATTGAAAGATGAAAAGTGGGGAATCTATATTATAAAAAATATAAAGGAAGCCTTGAAGTCTTGTGCATCTTTTATGCCCCAAATGCCTGGAACCATCTTCTTCCAGGTCATATGGTCTGTCTTAGTCAGTCTGGCTGCTATAAAAAATTAAGTTAGACTAGTTGGCTTAAATGACAGATATTTGTTTTTTATAGTTCTGGAGACTGAGCAGTGCAAGGTACTGATTAATTAGGATTCTGGTGAAAGATTTGCAGACAGCCACCCTTTCCCTGTGTGTTCACATGTCTGAGAGGGTGTTAGTCTCTTTTCCATAACGGCACCGATCCCATCATGGTGGATCCATTCTCATGACCTCATCTAAGCCTAATTGCCTTCCGAAGGCCTTACCTCCTAACCCTCCATTAGGGGGAGGGTTTCAACATATGAATTTTCAGGACACACAAACATTCTGTCCATAACATGGCCTTATACCTCCTTTCTGGGGCAAAGCAGCAGCTCCCTCACTCAACCAGCATTTATCCATTAGCACCTGCTTCGGTGGGAGCGAACCCAGAGCAGCTGAGGACAGAACAACCCATCACAGGCATGTGCTCAGGTTATGAATTAAGAATCTAACCTGCCAGTTTGTTCCAAGCTGAAACTTAGCACAGATTTCAACCAAAACAGGATTATCAGAGTTCAATCTTAATATATATGCTTCAGTAGTGCTAAGATGATGTGCCAGCACTCATTCCTTGTTTCTGACATGACTTTCATTTTAATAATTCTGAAAAGCAGATATTACAGGAACATTGAAATCATAAAAGAGAAAATTATGTTTGAGTATGTTATTGTCCTGTATATCAAGGCCAGACTATAGTGTCCCTGTCTCGTGTAAGATCCTAGTTTTCCTCTAAGCACCGAATTGATAGTGAATGGAGGAAATGCCATGTCAGATTTGCAGAATCACTATCTTTACAAATAAAAAGAAGTGCTTACATCTAAAGTGGCCAGAAACAGAGGAACATGCAAATAAATATTAATACATCAATTTAATGGAACATCATTCCACGTTTAAAGTAGTTATGAAGACCATGAATCAATATTCTATAATGTTAAGATTAATGGCATACTATGTAAAATGAAGGCACACGTAGTAAAATGATGTTTGCATATGAAAAATTATTAGAAGGGAATTTAGATTAAAATAATTACATTAAAATAGTTGACATTTTAATTAAATTAGATTAAATATGTTAGTCATGTCCTACTACCAAACCTCTGCTGAGTTTCCTCCATTCATTTAAAAGTCATTGTGCTAGGTTTGAGATATACTGAGATACAATCACTTTTCTCAGAGCACTGAAAGGTCTTTGTAAGTAAAGAAAAAAAGTGAATAAAAGCAGGCATTTACAGTTCAGTTTGGTAAGAATAATAGAAACAGAGCCCCCCCGCCCCCGAGGAGCTAAGGGAATCCAGAAGAGACACCTAACATAATCTGGAGCGAGATGGGTAGTGAAGATAGGGTGAAGATTTCACAGAAGTCAGGATGCCTGACTGACAATTGCAGGTGTTCGGCACACTTGGAGCTCAAAGGGGGAGAGGGCAGAAGAGGTGGTAAGTGTGAGGAGAAGCTGACAGGGCACCTGACCACAAAGAGCTCCTGGAGCTTGTCGTTCTTCTAGGGACATAGGGCCTCACCCAAGGCAGAAATAAATTCTACAACAGGCATTCTGATATACTATGGGAAGTGGTTTTTGATTCTTCAATAGTTCAAAAGGAACTACATAAGAGCCTGAATGAAGCCAGTGGCAGTGAGGATGGAGACAAAGAGCCCAAGGCACTAACACGGTGCATAAGTGGAGCTTGAGAAGAGACCAAACTTTGGGGCAGGGGAGAGAAGTAAATCCAGAATGATCCCTATGTGGATGGACACTTCAGTCAACTTGATGCCTCAAGGTGGGAAGTACAGGAAGATGCAGGATAGAGTGGAGGTGAGTTCTGCTAGGGTTTGTTATAGGTCAGTGACCATGACAGAGGTTGGATAGATGATCTAGAGGGCAGGAAAAGATCAAGACTAGGAATAAAAATGTGAGGGTCATTAGCATATGGGACATATATTTGAAGACATAGAGGATAAGATCTCTCAAGGACGTTTGGTTGTGCTGAGAAGGACATTGGGAAATCCTGGAGGAACTCTAGAATTTAAAGTCAGGGTGGAGGGAGGGAGAAAAGTCCAGAGGAGACCGGGAAGGAACAACCAGAGAAGTAGAAGGAGAAGCTGGAGAGGGAGCTTTATCTATTTATCAATTAAAGATAGAGTCTCAAAATTTAGGGGTGAAGAACAGAGTCAAATGAAACAGAGAAGACATTGTAAAATGTCTGTTGGCCTTGTAATGAAGAAAACATGGAAGCAGCCACAGGAAACTTACCAGAGTGATGTGACAGAAGCCAGTGCTGAGGGGCTCCCAGGATAAATAAGGGGACAGGAGGAAATTGGCAGTAGGAAGGGAGACAGCAATAAACTTTCTCATAAACTTGGATGTGAAGCCAAAAGAGACAAAGTGGGCAGGTGGAGGAGCAATGAGAATGGATGAAGAAATAGGGAAAGAGCGGAGTAATCAGATTTGCTTGCCAGTGAAAAGGGAAATCGCTTAACTTATCTTACAACCATTCCATTTTCCCCATCCACAGTGACACAGTCTTACATCTGCTTTCTTTGTTTGGGGCCAGGATGATGATAATGAGTCCCCATTCCCCTCTTGTCCATTAAATGGGCTGTAGAGGGAGGTCTGTTTGGGTTTCCTTTTCTAGTTATGTTTTTTAAAGATGAGAGACTGTTGAGAAGGTGAAGGGTCAAGAGAAAAAAAAAGTCCAAGAACTATGAAGAATGGAAAGACTAAACATTCTAGAAAAGGGGAAAACAGAGAGTGGGAAAAGTGGGAATCTGTAACAGAGGCCAACAATGAACTTCAGAGGAGGGACATTTCTATCTCTGAGCAAAAGAAAAGTGGATAAGGAAGGGTACAGACAGATAAGTTTACTGGCGCGGGGGAAGAACAAAGTTGAAAAAATTGTCTTTTTTTTTTTTGTATTTAATCCTTTTGTCAAGCAGCATTCAGTCATTATCACAACTGATGATATATTGTGCCCTTTGCTTATTTATGGCATGGCCCTGCAATCAAAAAGTTTAGTCTGGTGGTTGTAGGAAAACTCCAACAAAGCACTAGACAGCATGTAATCATGGTCAGCAAGGCGCCCAAGGGCTACAAGACAGCACTTCTAGCTAGATTGATCAAGGATACCCTTCAAAAGGAATCTTTAAATCATTTGTGAAAATTATTTTTTTTAATTTTAATGGGGAAAATAGTATTATCTAATTTGCAAGAAACAATCCAGTCTATGATCCCCAAAGATCACATTTAATGATTATCTGGACCCAGGGTGAGTCAGTCGAGCTGAAGGGAACAGGAGCAGGAAAAAGACAAACTGGTGATAGGACAGCACAGGGATAAGGAGGGGATAGAGTTCCAGGGAATGCCTCCCAGGACCCGCCCACTCCGTCACCTGTGACCACCGTCTGGTGACACACAGGCCCGTTCTGGGTACATTCATGCAGCCAGCATCCTCCTCACCTGTCTGTTTCTCACCTAGCCTTCCCTATTCTCACAGTGTCTATAACCTATTTCCCTCCGTCAAGCAGAACTGGTAATTGGAAGAAAATTTACCCATTGGTAGAAACCTCCATCCCACCATTTACACATGCTCAACATCCAGTTTAGTTCAGGACAAAATTATGGAATGTTTCATATTCAGTCCCCCTGTCTTCCTTATTCTTTGCTATTTTCCTACTCGAAGTCTCTGACACTCTTCTTGAAGTGTCTGGATGTCATGTTATTGACCAAATTCTCTGCTCACATGTTATCCACGCTCCCATGCAAGGAACTGGTAATACCTTTAGAGTATTGGAGAATGTCTGATCTACAGTTTGTTTTTTAAGGATCAAAGTCTTGATAAAAAGATATTCTATCTAAATATTTCATCCATTAGGAGAGGGCGAAGTAGTTTGTCTGTATTAGGGAAGGAAGTGGCCACCATCATAACAATGGAAAAAGCTTGAATTGAAGAGAAAAAAAAAAATTTTTTTTAAATAAATAAATAAAGAGGGATTCCTGTTTAATGTTTTGACTTGCTGTCAAGGATTAAAAGAAAGAGTACGTAAAGTGCCCTGCACGGTGCTGGAACACAGCCGACCTTTCTGAACTGTTTTCTTCCCCCTTCTTTGCCAAGCATTTCCAGTGACCATAGCCACAACTATATGTGGATCCACAGCAAAAGGAATACACAAACCTACCAGTTCTACAATATCGTAAGCAAAAAGTGGGAAGTCCCTAGTTAATGTCTGGACTGCTGGCATTTTTTAAAATTGCGACAAGTGATAATTAGCAACAAACAAAAATTCAGCATAAAACCAAAACATTCAAAAAAATATCACCTCCCTGAAAAGACAGTTTTAAAAAGATAAAGCAATGGAAGAAAGAAAAAAAAAAAAAAAAAACAGCTGAAAATTCTCAGGCAAGAAAATGAAATTTACTAGACGTAAAAATCACATAAGGAGCAACAAAAAGAGATTAGACAGTAGAGAAAATATGCAGTCAGGGACGTGGAAGTCAGGCTTGACAAAATGAGCAGCCATGACCAAACTTTGAGTCATCTACTGAATTATATTCTAGATAATGTTTCAGTTTAAAATTTATTTTTTGGCCTCTGTCTGGCTCTCCTTAGGAGGTGTGATAATTTTTGTTCAGGTTATTAATAGTCTTCTCCAGAGTCTCTGTTTTTTTAAGGGCTTCATCTGTTGGTTCCTTCCCTCTCTGGCTGTGGGCCCCCTTAAGTCAGACGTCCACCAGCAGGGGGCCTTTACTGGCAATCCTGGAGAGAGTGATGGGAATGTAGCACTCTTTCCTCTGAAGGGCAGCAAAATTCTAGGACTTTCCTATCAAGGTACAGAAAGAAGCCTTCCTTTTTATCTACAGCCTTGAGAATGTAGAGGACTCTGCTTGTGACTTTAATTTCTTCTCAAGGCCCCAAGGGTAAGAAGGGGGTAGGAGAAAGATACATATGGGCCAAAGTTGACCTTCCTCCTGAAGAATCAAGAATCTGACACATGCATGGTCTTTCCCCCAAGGTTCTCCTATATTAGCACGCAAACTCTCACCCACATCAAAGGAAAGAAGCCTCATTCCCCTTCAGAGGAAGCAATAGGTCAGAACTTCTTGGCTCAGGGAAGTAGACTGGTTTAAAAGAATTAAGAGTGAACAATCCAGAATCCACCTAAAGAGATTATCTAAAGGTGATAAAGAAAAGCAGATAATAAGTATACCAGCCAAATCTGAGTTGCAGAGAGGACGTAAGAGATAGTGAAATTGTGTCAATTTTCTCATCTTTATAGAGAAGGGCAATAGTTATTTTCTAAATGAAAAAAAAAAAAAAATCCAAACTAGGATTTCATTATATTCTAAAAACTAATTGAAATAGTTCTAAATTATCAAAAAAAAAAATTCAAAATTGAATGACCAAAAGCTGACAAGTTAGTTAATTCTAAAGAAAAAGCAAGGAGGGAATTTAGGATAGAAAATAATAGAAGAAAATATCTCATTTACAACAGCAACACAAAGAAAGCATAAGATACCTAAAAAAGAATAAACCTAATAAGGCCTATGTAATAGGTCTTTCTGTGAAGAAAATATAAAAACTCTCCTGAGATACATAACAGAAGACACCAATACATGAAAATAAATATTATGTTCTCATAGAGGAAGAGTAAATATTTTAAATAACCCAATTATCCCGAAATTTATTATCTATTTAATATTTTCAATACAATGCTATAAAAGAAGGTTTAAAAAAATCAACAACCTAATTCTAAAGCTTATATTAGAAAACAATGTGTAGGAATACCCATAAAATTTGGTATTTCCATGAAAAGTGGTAATAAAGATAAACCTGCCAGGTAGTAAAATAACAATCAAAACATTTCAATACTGAAGAACAAATAGACAGATCAAGGTATAGAGTAGAGAATTCAGAAATATCTCCAAATTAAAAAAAAAAAAAGTAAAAATAAAATTGTGGAAGGATTTATTTGTAGGAAGATTGAGTAAACATACTTTCCAAATACTTCCACTAAGTACAGTTTAAAACCCTGGACATTATCTATAAAACAAAGATTAGAAAACTTTGAAATGTGGAGTAGAAGGCTGATGCCTATGAACCACAGGACATGTGAAATCACTCAGTGGTGAGTTCCTTGGATTTCTTTTTGCCTAATATATTACAGACTTGGAGCTGAAGAAGCCAAAGCTGACAATCTGGAAATACTAATGGATCCAGACCAAAAAAAAAAACCTGCTCTCTAGCCAAAAAAAAACAAGAAAGGGACACCTAGTAAGACAGAAACTTTTATTATTTTTTATTTAAGGATTTATTTATTTATTTGAGAGAGAGAGAGAGGGAGAGAGACAGAGAGCACACAAGCAGGGGGAGGGGCAGAGGGAGAGGGAGAGAAGCAGACTCTCCACTAAGTGGGGAGCCTGACGTGGGGCTAGATCTCATGAACCTGAGATCGTGACCTGAGCAGAAACCAAGAGTCAGATGCCTAACTGACTGAGTCACCCAGGCGCCCCAGTGAGACAGAAACTTTTAGATAAGAAACACTCTATGCCAGCCAAATACCACACCAAAAAAATCTTTGTCCCCACACCACTTGCTTCAGTGGGGACTGATATGAAAAATATAGACTTCCACCCTTTCTAGGCTGTAACAAGGGACCTCACCCATGACTGGTTTAGGGAGTAACATGGGGAAGCCAGTCTTCCACCCACAGCTGGCAGTAAAAACCACCCCATACCTCCGTGAGACTGTGGTGTCAGGGGAGGCCTGATGGGGTCAGGACTTTCGCCACTAGCCAGCAGTCACGAGGCCACCCCACTCCTCTGTGGGATCAGTAGTGACCATGTGGGCAGTAGTAATGAGTTCTTCCTAACCCTCCCAGCCAGGGAGCCACCAACAAAGACCTACTGGGGAACTTAGCTATAACAAAGAGCCCCAACACCAACATGACAGAGATGTTGGGATTATCTGAGGAAAACTTTAACTCAGACATCATAAATATTCTTCAGTGAGCAATTATAAATTCACTTGGAACAAATGAAAAATAGTATCAGCAAAGAAATAAAATCTATAGAGAAGAACCAAATGGGAGTTTTTTTTAAATTTTAATTGCAGTGTAGTCAACATACAGTGTTATATTAGTTTCAGGTGTACAATATAGTGATTCAACAATTCTATACATTACTCAGTGCTCATCATGATAAGTGTGCTCTTAATCCTCTTGATCCAAATAAGAATTTCAGAACAGAAAAGTACAATAACTGAAATAAAATCTCAATGGGTGGGCTCAACAGCAGAATGAAGGGGGCAGAGGAAAGAATCAATGAACTTGAAGATAAATCTACATAATTTTCAAAATCTGTATAAAAAGAGAGAGAAAATAGATTGAAAAAAATAACCAAGTCTCAGGGACCTATGGGCCTATAAAACAAAAGATCTAGCATTCACGCCATCTGAGTCCTTGAAGAAGGAAACACAGCTTAAATTTCCCAATCTGGCAAAAGACATAATGCATAAATTCAAAAAGCTGAATGAACCATAAGGTACACCCAAAGAAATCCATGCCAAGAAACATCATAATCAAACTTCTAAAAATTAAAGACAAATACAGAGGCAGAGCAGTGGTCAAACCTAGTACAATCTCTGGTCCAACTGCATCTTTCTACCAGTGTTCTTTGGTTCTCCTGTATCCTCAGGCTCTTAGAAAGATGGACTCAACCCTTCTGGGTCTCCAACCTCTCTCTTGATGGCTCTGTTTTAGGATTGAGAATACTTTTTCCCAAAAGCTACCAGTAAACCTTCTGTTGGGTTTCATTTAGCCAAATTTGGTTATATGGCCCATTTCCAAAGCAATCCCTATGCAAGAGAATGCCTTCTGCTCATTGGCTGTAGCTGGATTTTCAAAACCAATTGTTAAGGCAGAGGCAGAAATTTCTTTATTAGATTAAAAATTAAGTCCCATCATGGTGCTCTTCTGCAGTAAATCCCTCCCAGTTTCCCAGAAACCATACTATTGACTTCTGTCAATGAACTATCAATCAAGTCCTATCCTCCTGCTAATGGATGAGGCCAAGTTAATAAAGTCTATCTTGAGTTCATCCTCTTCTTTTTCAGGTAACTTGTGCAAATCAATAGTTTTTCCTGTAATTAAAATCCCCAACCTATGATATGGGATATCTCTGAGGGTGAGAATTTCAACCCAAATAGGAAGGGCAGCAGTGGGCACAAAGATGACAAAACCAAAGTTCCATCATTTGCTTTTCTCCCTTCACTTAAAAGTATAGATAGATGATAGATAGATGATAGATAGATAGATAGATAGATAGATAGATAGATAGATAGATAGATATAGATATAGTTTTTCTTTTATTTAAATTCAATTAACCAAAACATTAGTTTTTGATGTAATGTTCAATGATGCATTAGTTGCCTATAACACCCAGTGCTCGTCACATCACGCGCCCTCCTTAATGCCCATCACCCAGTGACCCCATCCCCCCACCAACCTCCCCTCCAGCAACCCTCAGTTTGTTTCCCAGGGTCAAGAGTCTCTCATGGTTTGTCTTTGTCTCCCTCTGTGATTTCTTCCCATAAGAGTATATTTTTAATAACTTTTGCCTACCGAGCAGATTTTTATCACACAGACTCCCTACAAATAAGCTTAGAAAATAAAGTGCCAAAAACATCTCATGTTGCAGAACGAGGCCTCCATTAGCCTGTGGTACTTCTGAGAAGGTGAGGAAGCCTGGCCCCCAGCCTTGGTCTAGCCCATGCATGTGTTCTGCTCACAGTATCAGCTTCTCATTCTGCAGCAAATAGGCTCCCGTACATGAAAAGTCATGTGCCATCCCCTGCCTTCCCCCTTCCCCAGTCTTATTGACAAAAGAAGAAACTAAGCCTTAGAGAAATTATGACTTACCTACTATTATATAATTAGTAAGTTTTAGATTCATAACCAGCTAGTCTAACTTTCAACTCGGGATTATCTTCACCAAACATCTAAGATTTTTTTTTTAAGATTTTATTTATTTATTTGAGAGAGAGAGAAAAAGCATGAGCAGGGGGAGGGGCAGAGGGAGAGGGAGAAGCAGGCTCCCCGCTGAGCGAGGAGCCCGATGTAGGGCTCGATCCCAGGACCCTGAGATCATGACCTGGGGTGAAGTCAGACACTTAACCCACTGAGCCACCCTAGGCGCCCCTACACCTAAGATTTGTAATTAACTGATATTATCATTCACCAAGACAATTTTAATTCAAAATTGTTACAGTATGTTATAAAAAATATCTTTAAAATATAACCCCTCTATTTTATATCTTCTTAAATGCAGGTAATTCAGAAATAGATGTGCCTGCTGTGAGGAAGTCGCTGTCACATGTAGACACGTGGCTGAAGAGAAACATGGTTTCTGGGTCTTATTTAACATGGTGGTTCATGAATTAACTGTCGGAGGTTCCCAAAATATGAACTTGTGAAGGCAATATAACTGACACTCTCAGCTAATTTATGTAAGGGAAAGTTTATGACTTCTCCCTTAGAGTCCATCCTTGGAGTACCAGGAGATGCTTGGGAATTGCTCTAAAACTCAACTGGAGGAGTTGGCCGAGCTTCAAGGTCCACTAAAAATAAAAGAATAATAAATTCTGCCACAAGATGTAATGTTCTTGTATATGAATGAATTTATCAGTTAGTGCCATGATGTCAGTAGTCTGGCCCCAAATGGAAAGATGAACTCGAGCAATTTTGCTATTGAATCCCTGTTCCTTTGAACATCTTTCTCTTTGTTGGCTTGACATTGTAAGCAGCAAATTACAGACATTTTCTACAATCCTGTGCCATTAGGGGCACCAGATATTCCTTCTTGTTCCCCAGAGCCTTGAAAAGTTGGGGACCCATCACTGCAAAAAGTCTCCTTGCTGGGCCACTAGCAAAGGGCAAGGGAAATTTACTGACATGTTTGCTAACGGACGACAATTTCAACTCATGGCAGCAAGAATAGCCTAATAAAAATATCAGATTATTAACTAAATACAATCCTAATTCCTTTATGAATTTTATGCAGAGTGCAGGGAAATAACACCACTGAGGGTTGTGTGATAAAACTGTGGTATACTGACAAACGAAATAAAATCTAAGCTATGGTATAACCACATATCTAGAACTATCTTAACAAACTATAGACTGTAATGACAGCCAGTGAAGAATTTAATAGAGCTTTGTGGTGAGCTCTGGAACTCTTTTCCAAAATATTTAACCTGGATTCAGGGTGACAAATTATCTGTATTTCCCACAGCCACCCATAACGAGCCTAGAAGGAAATACAGCTTCCATAGCAGCCAAGCTGTTAAAGTGAATAATAAGTGGGAAAGTTCATAAATTCAGTAAAAATGACCTATTATGGAAAAAGCAGCTGGCTTCTGACAAATTTAAGAGTGTCCTGGGGGTTTGTCAGTCAACATTTATTTATTGAGCACTTACTGTGTACAATGTTCCTGGGACAGGGGATACAGAAGTAAACAAAATAGTGAGTATATCTCTCCTTTAGAAATTTATATCCTCAGGGGTGTGAGGAGAGTGGCAGCTAATATACACAGAAACTAACTCAGACACTACGAAGAACTATGGTTAAAGATAATATTCTACCAACGTGGAGTAGTCAGAAAGGTATTTTCTGAAGGGTGACAGCTATGTTAAGAAGGGACATTCATGATGGTGGAGGGGCTGGTAAATATCCCAAGAGAGAACAAGTTCAAAGACAATTTCTGAAACTGGAATGACCTTCCAAATTTTTTTGTCATTGTTAATTGAATCTCATGTTGACCCCCCCGGGTATGAAGTGCTTCCATGTATAGGAATTTAGCTAGTTCTCACGGCAACCCTGAGACATGCATACTATCATCCCTATTTTGCTAAACAGTGATGTTTAACAACTTTCTCAAGGTCACATATGCATCTGCAGCACTGCCTGAATGTAAACTCAGTCTCCTAATCTCAAATCCTATGTAACACATCATCTTTCATAGATGTCAAGGCTCTAGTGGGTTAAGAACAAACTGGAACATTTGTAAGACTTCTCTGAGTCATTATTATTATCCAAGATAATAAATATGTCCTTTGACATATCTTGGATATCGTTATCAAAGAAAGAAAAAATAAGGTCGTGGTTTCTTTAAGAAAACAGGTGTTACAGCTGAGCACCCTGCCTAAGGAGGACTCCCCTGGAGTATAGAGTAGCTCAGGCAGTTGACATTTCATTGCATTTGTCACTTGTGAAAAGACAGTTTGGATGCTCTCTGTGGAGGCAAAAGAGATAATAATTAAGAAGAAAAGGGCAGAAATACAGGAGTGCAGAAATTTAAATTTCAGATGACAAGAGGACATCATAGATCCAAAGAACATGGGAACCATTTGGATCATTTCAAGTTCAGAATCGTCCACAAAGACATACTTCAGTGTCAGTGGTAATCGACATTTGTATTCAATGTGGCAGAATTACTGAGCACTGACTTTTTGTTTACTTTCACCAGGGCTCAAAACCATAGAGATGAGACTGAGAAAACAGAAAAAAATAAAATGAGGAGAAAGAAAAGAATTCAAAGACATAGAGAATTGTCATTAGTACAGCAAGGTAGTACTATTCCATGGTATCATTTTGGTGGTATGCAGCTTTTTTTTTTTTTTCTAATCTGATTTTTAGACATAAATCTAAGGCACATACATAGAAGATACACCTTCTCCTGTCAACTAGCCATCTCTGAAGTCAACCTACCCATATGACTTTGTAGCTCTAATATACCCCTATCTTTCATGTGGGAGCAGATTGTGATGGTAAAATCATAGTGCCAAAGAGGAATCACATACTTTAGAATCTAAAGGCCTGTTTGATTTTAAATTTAAATTAATAAAATAAAAATGAAAATTTAGTTCCCCAGTCATACTAGCTGTATTGCAAGAGCTCAGTACCCACAGGTAGTTCATTGCTCTTGCATTGTGCAGCATATAATAGAATATTTCCACAGCCCAGAAAGTTCTGTGGGACATGACTGGACCAGATGGCATTTGTGCAATGACATAAATCTCACATCCTCTCTATCCAGTCTCTCACATGCCACATGTTTTTCACTCCAAATATCTCCTTGCCCCACATCTCATTCTGGTCTAATTTTGATGTGTTATCTTAAATCTCTTTGCCATATTAGTCATAGCATAAAAAATTTAGATATAGTTGTGAATTTAATTGCATTTGTTCCAATACCATTATCTTATACATGAGGAAATGCTTGCCTGTTGTAGTAAAATATATCCATTAATTCAATAAATATTTAATTAGTGTCTATATATTCCAAACACTTAGGACAGACCAAATCCTGACCCTCATGGAGCTTAAAATTGAATGCAGAGGACAGACAATAAAAAGAAAACAAACAAAAAGAAGTATAAGGCTAGGAAGGAAGTTAATGCAGGACAAAAGGACAGAGGGAGGGTATGGGGGCAAAAAGAAGAGGAGTGGAGAGAGTAGTTGTAGCTCCTCCATGGAAGGAGGCCGGAGAGAACGTCTCTGCAAGAGAAACAAGACCTGAAAATGTGAAAGGACAAGCCATGTGAAGGTCTAGGGTAAGAGCATTCCAAACACAGGAAATAGCAAGCACCAAGTCCAAGGATTGGAATAAGCTTGATATGTCCAAGAAGAATAAATAAGGGCAGAGTTTCTGGAGAAAAGTAAGCAAGGGGAAAGTGAAGGGAGCTGAGGTCTGAAAAGCAGTCAAGGACGATCCTCTAGGGCCGTGTCTTCATTATCTATTGCTGTGTAACAATTAACCCAAGACGTAGTAGATTGAAACAGCATTTATTATTATTCCACAGTTGCTTTAGGTCAGAAATCTGGGTAAAACTGGGCTGGATACTCTGCTTCAGAATCTCTCACAGGCTGCAATTCAGATGTTGACAAAAGCAGGGGTCATCTGAAGTCTCAAGAAGGATCCATGTCAAGCTCATTTACACAGTTTTTGCCAACATTCAGTTTTCTGTGGTCTTCAGTTTCTCAGAAGTTCTTGGTCATCAGGCTACCCTGATGGAAGTCACAGGCTTTTATAATCTAATTATAGAAGTCAGGTCCCGGGGCACCTGGGTGGCTCAGTTGTTAAGCGTCTGCCTTCGGCTCAGGTCATGATCCCAGGGTCCTGGGATCGAGTCCCACATCGGGCTCCCTGCTCGGCAGGAAGCCTGCTTCTCCCTCTCCCACTCCCCCTGCTTGTGTTCCTGCTCTCGCTATCTCTCTCTCTGTCAAATAAATAAATAAAATCTTTAAAAAAAAAAAAAAAAAGAAGTCAGGTCCCATTTCTTTTGCCTTATTCTATTTGCCAGAGCAAATCAGGTCTAGCCAACACAGGACGGGAAGAAATTACATAAGAGCAGGAGGCGGGCATCATTGAGGCACATTTTCGAAGTTTGCCCAAAACAGGTTTCATGAACCAGGATAAGGACTTGGAATTTTTTGTTAGGAGTGATTGGAGGCACTGGGGAGCTTCAACAGGGACACTGATACAATCTGATCTTCAGTTCAGGACTGGCTGTCATATGGAGAAGAGATGTAGCAGGCCATCGGTGGAAATAGCAACAAGGTAAGAAACTATTACAACTGCTCAAGTGACTGAGTTAAGAAGATAGTGAGACACCACCAAATTGGAGATCTGTTTTAAAGATAGAGCCTACGGTATTTGCTGATGGGTTGGACATGGAGAGGGAGAGAAAGAGACAAAAACTCTCACAAGAAAGCTGGAATTGGTGATGGACAGGTCCCCACAGAAAGATTTCCCTAGAAAATCTTCCAAGAAGTATACCTCATGTTTCCTTACACTTTCTCTTTTCCTTCTCCATACATCTCCTTTAACACTTATCTAATTATCAAAGTCATTTCATAGTGTTGATGCTTAGAAAAATCTAGAACTTCCACACTTTTAATATGTTAAAATAGAAGTCACAGATTAAGGGCTGTAGAGAAGGGGGGAGTCATCAAAAATATAGATGGTCCCCGCATTACAATGATGGTTCAGTTCATGAATTTTTGACTTAAGATTGTGAGAAAGTAATGCACACGCAGTAGAAACCACAATTTGAAGTTTGCATTTAGATCTTTTTCCAGGCCAGCGGAATGTGGTCTGATGCTCTCTCATGATGCTGTAGTGGGGCAGCTCGCAGTCAACCTCGTGATCACAAGGGTCAGCCACCGATACGCTGACAACCATCTGTCCCCATCAACCACGCTGTTTCTCACTTTCAGCATAGTAGTCAATAAATGACATGAGATAATGTCATTTATTGGTGTTAGATGATTTTGCCCAACTGTAGGCTCATGGAAGTGTTCTGAACATGTTTAAGGTAGGCTGGGCTAAGTTGTGATGTTTGGTAGGTTGCATTTTTGACTTACAATATAGTCAACTTATAACAGGCTTAGGAAGACTACCCCATCATAGAAAGGAAGCTCTGTAGTTGCCATTATTAATTACTAAAAATGTGATACTATCTTTCTAAGTTTGTGCCCCAGTTTCTCATATTCACCAGTAGATTTAACATGCCCTTATCATTCCTGATTTCTTTAAAAACTGGAAATACTTTCATTGTCTTGAGAAAAAAAGCTAATAAAGAGAGAAAATGAATTGCTTTCTCAAGGATACTAGGAAGCTGATTATACATTTTTAATATTTTGACTCCAATAATAAATTGCTATACTCTTTAAATTCGTTGACTTATGAATAATTTGACTTACAGCACCCAGCCTCCCTATACCCACTAAGAAGAACCCAACAGGTTAAACAGGGTAATGGACATATTTCATGAGCCTCCCTGATTCACTCAATGTATTGTCTTGGGCTAACACTGTGTAGCCAAATATCAAATAAACAAAACTTAAACAGGTCATAGTTACTCCTAAACAATACATTTTTTCTTCCCCAAGTGTAATAATTAACCCAGATTACTTCACAACTAATGCAACTGATACCATCTTTGCCCTCAGCAGAATACGATTTCACTTGGAAATTGGCCCACTTTCCCTTCATGCTTCTTTCTCTTATCTGTCCCACCTACTCCCTATACACCAGGTCCTATCTTGGGTTTGTTTTCCTCATTGGGAATAGAATACCCAAAGACAGTTAAGACCTGCAGGAAGAAATATCCCATAGACCCTGAGCTTCTCCCATCACTCAAACTTAATGTCACCAGACAGGTAACCTTGGCAGATAACTAAAAGCATTGGACATCCTCCATTTTATACGGAATATGTGCACTCATCCAATCTCTGTGACAATTCCTTTGTGTATTCTAGTAAAAGTGAACTTTAACCCAATAACAAGGGAACACATTTTTCCTGACTTTCACATTATATCCCTTCAGAAAAAAAAAAAAAATTAGACTGCTTCTTATAATCATGCCCAATGGTTTCATTTTTTCCAGGGTAGAGAGACAAAGAGAGAGGGAGAGGGAGAGAGAGGGAGGAAGGGAGGGAGACAGAGCAAGAGAGAAGAAGGAGGAGGAGGAGGAGGGAGTAGAGGAGGAGGGGGGAGGGGGAAGACAAGGAAGAAAAAGGAGGAAGATGAAGAGAGGGAGATGGAGAATATGAAAGAACAAGGCTGGAACACTGAAGGAGAAAAGGGAACAGTGACTCCAGATTTAGTCTTGAAGGGCCCATGGTGAGCTGCCTATTCCCCTGAAAATATGCCAGCTCTGGAACTATATGCATGTATGTTTCATCCCAGCATATAGCTATGGACAAGCTGCTCAAACACAGAGAGATTAGGTGACTTGCCTAAAGCCATATAGTGAAGGGGGGAAAAAAACCCTGGAATAACACAGGCTTCCTGATTCCCAGATTTGAATTTCTAAGGCACTCACAGAGAGCTAGAACTTTTATAGAAGACTACTTCAATGTCAATGAACCTAAGGTTCCTCAAATACACACACCCTTCTTTTTAAACCAATTCCTTCAAAAAATTCATCTTATGCCTTTAATTTAACTGTCAATATTGATGGTGAGCAAGTTGATGTTTCCTTTAGGTAACACATACAATGTCAGGTCTGGAGAGCACAGAGATGAATAAGACCCCTTGAAGTCCTCTATTTCAAGCCTCTTCTGTGATTCAATCCTGTTTTCCATGCCCCATCGACAGACATGCCAAGAGACCTGACTCTCTACACTGGCTTCAATCTCATTGTTCTCAGATCCACCCTTCGCACCAAGTCAGATCAAATATACAATTTTTCTCTGCCCTGCCTTAAAACCCTTTTCTTTCTATTTCCTACGTTTCTATTTGCTCTTCTGCTACTTTTCCACATGGACCTAAAACCTTCTTAGGTTTCCTTACCTAACCCCATAGGCCATTCTACACAGGATCTTCCTTATGAAAGTC
Organism: Phoca vitulina; assembly: GCF_004348235.1. Taxonomy (NCBI): domain Eukaryota; kingdom Metazoa; phylum Chordata; class Mammalia; order Carnivora; family Phocidae; genus Phoca; species Phoca vitulina. The sequence continues at coordinate 13,928,995 of NW_022589720.1, read as the reverse complement.
CACTCATACTTCAAGATGCAGGCCACATCTCATCCCTCAAACTGACCTTTTTTCATGCCTGCACTGACATTGGACATATGTCTATTTATCACATGATATTATAATCAGTGATTTATATGTCTATCTTTCCCACTATATTATAAATCTTTCACAGAAAAGAATGGACCTTAATTCATCCCCAATGCATAGACTAACTGCTTAGCCCTTTGTCGATAGCCAATACATTTTTCTAAATGAAATAATGCACTATGATAGTTAATGATAACAATAGCTAATATTTATTGAGAACCAACAGCATTGTGGGTACCACTATAAGAGCTTTTTGTAACTTATTTAATCTAATCCTCATATCAAGCTCATGAAGTAGGAGCCATTATTATCCCCATTTTACAGATAAAGAAACTGAAGAGCGAAGTTAAATTGCCCAAAGCCACAAGGCTAGCAAATGAAAATGGTGGGATTTAAACCTAGGCACTTCTAACCACTGCACAATTTGCTGCCTATAGATTAGGCATCAGCAAACTTTTTCTTCAAGGACCACATAATAAATAGTTCTGGTCTTGTGGGACAAATACAACTATTCAACTTTGTTGCTATAACAGGAAAATGGCTGGAGACAATATGTAAATGAATGAGTGTAGCTGTGTTCCAATAAAACTTTATTTATAAAAATGGTCAATGGCCTGATGTAGCTCAAGGCATGCAGTTTCCTGACCTTTACTGTAGACTCTGCCCTATGTATTCCAATATTGTGGACTTAAAAGTTCTAGAGAGCACATTCAAGTACTTGAGTACTAAAAATGGACGCTCTGGGTCCATCATAGAAAAGTAAGAGACATTCTTTATCAGTAGAAGAGAAAATAGTTACAAATGTCCAGTGTTTGAGGAGACTGCCCTGCTGCCCAGCTTCTAGACCTGTGCTGTCCATTGACATGGCCTGGCTCGCACCTCTGTCGGTTCAACCCTCACAGACTCTGGGGAGCGGCAACCGCTGACATTGTATTCTTGATGTCAAGCCCCTGCCTGTTCTTTGTCAAACCCATTCGGTTTCCTTTAAGCATGACCACTGTCCTCAAGGATTTCTGAAGGAACTGCCTGGTTGCCTCTCTGCCTTTGCAAATTGAACTCCTGAACCTATTGGATCCCCCCCGCAGCAGGCCTCCTCACATTGTCCCAATCTTCTGGATCCCCCACCCTTGCCACCTGTCTCTCATTCACTTCCCTGCTCGTCCAGTTTGACAGAAATCCATCCTCTCTGGACTCTCTCGGCCTTTTTCCTTGCTTTCCTGATTTGGTTTTTGTCTTTTCTTCTGAGCTTGATATTTTTATAACCATTCTGACAGCCATGCTTTCTCATCTCAACCCAGTTCGTCCCCTTCCTACGGGATTCCCTGGAGGCATTTGCCATTGTCGTTCGTCAGTTATGGACAGGAGAACAGAACCTGCATTGACCTTCTGCAACCTTTTATCTTGTAGGTGTGGTTTAATCTCCCACCTGCCATGTTCCATGCCATCTGCACCATTTGCTGTGCTTTACAATCCTCTATATGAGTGGAGGACTCTTCAAGGGCTTTGTTTTTTACTATCCAGATCTTGTTATTCCCTGTCCAAATTCTAACCAAGAAAAAAACTAGTCAGTTTCACCAAATATTTAAGAAAACCAGTGGCTCGATGTATGCAATTAAAAATAAAGAAATACCTCACTGTTTGCTGTCAGTCAGTATTTGCCTATAAAAGGGCAGGAAAAAAAGTGATGACGTATTTTTATTGTTTACATTTTTTTCTGTAAGGAGTATGGATAAAATGGGTTTAACGGCCCATTAAATGAAGATGTTGCTCAGGTACTTGCTAGTACATTAAGGAACAGCTCTAAGAAGTCCAAATTTTATGCCCACTTACTGGAAGCACAAAAATTAACTCAAATGGGAGCAATTGCTGATTTTATTTTTTATCTGTTTTTTATTTGTAACATGATCCTAAAGAGATGAGAATATATTTGTTCTCAGTTAGTTTTCTGATCACTCCAGAAAATGTCCAATATTGTATTTCTTTGTGCATTGTTCAAAGGCTGCTCTGGTGGTTTGAAAGAGACAAAAGACATCCCCTAGTGAACACTGCCATTCCTCTAGGGGAAAGCTCTACCCATCTAATAGCTATTTTAAGATGTTGAAGATGCATTACCACAGGCTGCAATTACTCTGTGAATTCCAATTTGAATTGAAGTATCATCTCTCAAGGGTGTAATCCTAGGGTCACATTTCCTTTTTCAGGCAAAGTAAACCATCTCTTTGACTATTCAGGCCACTGTAAGAAATCTCAGATAGCCAAAGTTCCTCTTCATTTTTAAGTAAATAACATTTTTTTTTAATAAGCAATTTGGAATTCACAAAAACAATAACCTACAGTGATAAAAGGAACAAATCAGCCACAAATAATCACTTATTATGGTCAAATGTTGAATAAAGATCACATGTAACTAATGAAGATCCTGTAAGCATCATATTTATGTGGTACTGAAAGAAATCTTATAGAAACCTATCTATGATCTTTAAAACTTTGAATGGGCTTTTGTAAACCAATGGTGCCGTGTCTTTATGCAACAATTATTATTTACTGTATTTGTGTTCCAAATGGTTTAATGACTTTTTCAATCAAGTGGACAGAAGCTCCAGACCTGAAGTGCCCTCTCAGCCTTTTGGTCCTTATCCATGGTCTTCATCCCCTTCAAAGGAGAGCACAAAAGACCCCACCCCTGCCTGTGGTCTGTCCAACAACGCTATATTCACGGGCTCAGAGGGCACGTATATTAAGCACAGTCTGGCACCTTTTTTGATTTTGTTCCCAAGTGAAATAGCAAACTTACAAGTTACCAGAAAAGTATCCCTTCTATTTACATTTCCTTATTATTTCTGCCTCCTCAGTTGTAACAAAGGTTAATCAATTTTGCTAAAAGGAAAAACTAAACAATAACTCTAAAAAAGAAATTACCGAAAATTATTACCTTTACAAGGATGATACAACTGACCTGCGGATTTTTATCTGTTGTCTTTTGACTGTAAAGACATATTCATTTGGATCTTTTCTTGTTCTCCCAGACCCGTGTAACAGAGTTTACCTGAATGACACCATTTTATTTTCCCAATCCCTGAGCCACCACATAAGGTCCGGTGACCTTCCTCTCACCTGGATTGTTGTACCACCTTCTGACTGGCTTCCCAAGCCCTAGTCTTGTCCCCTTTTCCATTGTAACCCATTCTTTGCACTTCAGTCATGATGAGAACTCCAAACGCTCTAACCAGTTCATTGAGCCTTTCACATTCTAGCCTCTTCTCACACTGGCAGCCTCATCAAACCTTCCTCCCTGCTTCATAATCCAAGCCCTAGAAATACTGCCATTCTTTTTGTTCCTAGAACATGTCACATTCTCTTCCCTGTAGTTTTGAAGGCATTGTGCTTCAGTCTGCCTAAACACTACCACCCCTCCACATTCCTGGGCCCAGCCCTTTTAGACCTTTGAAATCTCAGCATGATTTGCATTTCCTCCCCCATGCTTTTCTAGATCTTTCTTCCCCACTGAAAGGCCTAAAGGCCTCTACTCTGAGAAGTACTAGAGACATATTTTTTCTGTCGCATTTTATTTGAAGGGCTTCATGTTCTCTCTTCCCATGAGAGCAGGGCCTTATCTATCTTGCACACTGCTATATAACTAGAACACAGGCTAGTATTTACTGAGTGAATGACTGGTTCATCAGCTGGTTGAAAGGATGGATGGATGGATGAATAGATATTTTTTAATATATGGAGTTAGGATGATTATCTGAGAAAAATCAGAGACAGCAGAACTTGTAGTTGCATCTTTAAAAACATTCCACCACACATTGCTTTGATATAAGACATATTAAAAAAAAAAAATGTTTACAACCTCATTTATATAATCAAGTTTTAAAGAAGTGATTTAAAAATATTTATGTATTCATTTTAGGTATATGATAGTGATTGAGCTAGTACCACATGATAATTAGATAAAATTCATTGTTTCTTTCCCTAAGAAACTTACAGCCTAGGGATGTGCTATACAATGAACTTTTTAAAGAAAAAGAAAGTCTTTTTAAAGAAAAAAAAAATTAAGCCATAATAATTCTACATTCATCAAAAAAACAGTATTATTAATCACTTTTTTAAAGTCTTAAAGAATACTAAAAATGGTTTTGACTGGAAAAAACACGAATTTTAAATTTAAACTCAAAGATATTTCTGATTTGTCAAATATTCAATCTTATGAATTCTATGAAAATCAACTAAAGCATATCTATGGTGAGGAAAAGAGCAAAATAAACGTGGAGGGGGAAGATATGAGAACTGGGACCTAGAAAAAATGATCTGGAAGGGTTGAGAGCCGAATTTTACCTAAAGAAATGCTCTCCTGTGGTGTGCTAAGTAAAATATTCCCTCACAGTCTCTTGAATGTGATGAACCCTATCTCATCCAGTATGGAAACCAGGACCTAGACAAAGTAGCCCTGCCATTTTGGGTGATGGATAGATGGTGCTTTCCAGTGATGTGGGGGAGCCTTAGGTTTCCCAGAATAACTAAAGGAACAGTGAGCACTGCACAGAGAATCCACACAGAGCCAGACTGCCTAGAAGCATCTCACAAGGGAAAGCGGGTGATTTCAACAGTGCTTACTAGGTTGTCACAAAAATGTGGCTGTAGCAAAAACAGGAAGGACTATAAGAAGTGCTGCACTTGAGTACCTTCATCCAGTCCAAACAACAGTCAGTGCATTTGTGATCAGCAGTGCTGACCACAGAATGAAAGAGAGTCTGTGAATTTTACCTTCATCATAATCTGCTACAAAGCAGAACACAGTCTGAGAGAAAGGGGAGGAATCTGAATTCAACTAGCGATCTTGGCTAAACCTTTGTTTTCCTCTTCTTTCTGCCCTCATGCCATGCTTTCTGATTGAGTTACATTCCCTTACATGTGTTCCTACAGTAACCATGCAAGCTTCTGTACTGGCTCTGCTTTATCCAGTGGTTTGCTGGAAAAGGTTTAACAACCTGCTCTTGCAGGGAAAAATGCAGGGATGCATATGTGTACATAATTCTATTATAATCTCCACTGATGCAAAAGGATGTTAGTACATAGCTTAGGAAAATAATAAAGTACACAATACTCTTTATTGTAAATATGACATAGCTCATTTATCCTCCCAGAATACTGAGCCTGGTTTTTGCTGAACTCTTGCATTCGTAGCTAAATTATGATTGCAATTCAACCATGATTTCACAAAATTAGACTATGAATAAATGCTTGATTACTTCCCAATTCAGAAGTTGTTCATGCCATTGACAAACTAATATAGTTCTGATATAAATATTAGTTGATATTTCCATTTATCTTAATGAGTAAAACAAAAGGGGGGAAAGTGTGGATGTATTGACAACTTCACTCATTCATGAATGACATGAGGACTTATTTGCCAGATACTAGTTTTCAAACCCTGGAAGGATAGTTCCTCAATTTTTTGGTGCTATTTATAATGTAATGGCTGGAGACATGACATCATATATTTAAGTTTAATCTGCATTATTAACATTTTCTCTATTACTTCTTTAAGTCTAGATAATCAACAAAACAATAAATCTAATCCTGATGATTTATATGATTTAATTTTTAATAACACTTGTGTTTAGCAACAATGTGGCAAGGCTTCCAAAAAGACTGACTCTATTGAGCCAGTATGAGCCACTCCAGCACAGGGGGAGAGGAGTGATCTTCCTGGATAATCCTTCCTGGATAACCGTGCCCTCTCTTATGACTTGTCACAAGCATCATGCTATGTAATGACTGTTTACTTGTTTGTTTTCTCCTGAATATCAGAGAATTAGGAATGAGATCTTCTTTCTCTGTGTCACAGGTCCTTGCAGAGCCTGGAATGTCATCGAGCCTTGGCAGATGCTCAGTAGACACAAAATGAATACCTGGAACTCTCAACAGTTCTGCTGGCCCAGAAGCTGGGGAAATGCTATTGCAAACACTTCCCAGACTTTGTTTCTTATTTCTCTCTCATCATCAACTCAGGTTAACAAAGGTCACTCTCTCCATATTGCTTCCCATTAGAGGAAGCTCATACAAATATTAATTAGGCACTTTCTGTATGTTGCTCACATCTGGTACTAACCTCAGAGTATTGTATTATAACAGAAAGGACCCCTGCACAAAGTAAGCTAGTGAAGTTTCTCACACTGGTTATTCTTCAGATCCACCCACCCTTAGTAAATCTTTATAGAAACTGGCCATACCTCCCCCTCTTCAAGACTGAAGCTCTCATTCCTCTAGCTACTGAGGGCATTAGTAACCAAAGGTTCTCAGGTGAGTTTCTCTCCAGAAACTCTCCTTGTCTGAACAAAGCTACCCAGACCAAGATCACTCCTCTCCCCCTGTGTCAGTCTGTAAGAAATGTCTGGTCACTTCAAGGGCATGAGTACCTGCCCTCTTGCTGTGATTTGGGACACCTCTACAGGGCCATCCCAGCTACAGTGCTCTCTGGTGAACCAGTCTTTTCCCTCTGCCCAGTTCTGCTTCCTTAACTCCTCGATCAACTTATAAACACAAAACTTTACCTCAGGATCTGTTCCTGGAGGACCCCATGTTCTGCGGCCCTCAATACTGCATAATGCTTATCAAAGCATACATTTTAATACAATCTCATGCCAAAGGATGCATGTTGTGAAAAATATTGAAATAAAAACCTGGAGCATAACATTAATGAATAGAACAAATAATTGCAGTTTTGGGGCCGAGTCTTTTGGGTTTTCCACATAAAGTATCATATCATCTGCAAAGAGTGAGAGTTTGACTTCTTCTTTGCCGATTCGGATGCCTTTTATTTCTTTTTGTTGTTGATTGCTGTGGCCAGGACTTCTAGTACTATGTTGAATAGCAGTGGTGATAGTGGACATCCCTGCCATGTTCCTGACCTTAGGGGGAAAGCTCTCAGTTCTTCTCCATTGAGAATGATATTCGCTGTGGGTTTTTCATAGATGGCTTTTATGATATTGAGGTATGTACACTCTATTCCTACCTAGAACTCATATGGGAATTCAGTAAAGTGGCAGGATATAAAATCAATGCACAAAAATCAGTTACATTTATATACACCAACAACAAGACAGAAGAAGGAGAAATTTTAAGGAGTCAATCCCATTTACAATTGCATCCAAAACCATAAGATACCTAGGAATAAATCTAACCAAAGAGGCAAAGAATATGTACTCAGAAAACTATAAAATCCTCATGAAAGAAATTGAGGAAGACACAAAAAAATGGAAAAACGTTCCATGCTCATGGATTGGAAGAACAAATATTGTGAAGATGTCAATGCTACCTAGAGCAATCTACACATTTAATGCAATCCCTACCAAAATACCATCAACTTTTTTCAAAGAAATGGAACAAATAATCCTAAAATTTTTGTGGAACCAGAAAAGACCCTGAATAGCCAGAAGAATGTTGAAGAAGAAAAGCAAAGCTGGCGGCATCACAATTCCGGACTTCAAGCTCTATTACAAAGCTGTAATCATCAAGACAGTATGGTACTGGCACAAAAACAGACACATAGATCAATGGAACAGAATAGAGAGCCCAGAAATGGACCCTCAACTCTATGGTCAACTAATCTTCGACAAGCAGGAAAGAATGTCCAATGGAAAAAAGACAGTCTCTTCAACAAATGGTGTTGGGAAACTTGGACAGCCACAAGCAGAAGAATGAAACTGGACCATTTCCTTACACCACACACAAGAATAGACTCAAAATGGTTGAAAGACCTAAATGTGAGACAGGAGTCCATCAAAATCCTAGAGGAGAACACAGGCAGCAACCTCTTCGACCTCAGCCATAGCAAATTCTTCCTAGAAACATCATCAAAGGCAAGGGAAGCAAGGGCAAAAATGAACTATTGGGACCTCATCAAGATAAAAAGCTTTTGCACAGCAAAGGAAACAGTCAACAAAACCAAAGGACAACTGACAGAATGGGAGAAGGTATTTGCAAATGACATATTGGATAAAGGGCTAGTATCCAAAATCTATAAAGAACTTACCAAACTCAACACCCAAAGAATAATCCAATCAAGAAATGGGCAGAAGACATGAACAAACATTTTTCCAAAGAAGACATCCAAATGGCCAACAGACACATGAAAAAGTGCTCAACATCACTCGGCATCAGGGAAATCCAAATCAAAACTACAATGAGATACCACCTCACACCAGTCAGAATGACTAAAATTAACAAGTCAGGAAATGACAGACGTTGGCGAGGATGCAGAGAAAGGGGAACCCTCCTACACTTTTGGTGGGAATGCAAGCTGGTGCAGCCACTCCGGCAAACAGTATGGAGGTTCCTCAAAAAGTTGAAAATAGAGCTGCTGTATGACCCAGCAATTGCACTACTGGGTATTTACCCCAAAGATACAAATGTAGTGATCCGAAGGGGTATGTGCCACCCCAATGTTTATAGCAGCAATGTCCACAATAGCCAAACTATGGAAAGAGCCAAGATGTCCATCAAGAGGTATGAATGGATAAAGAAGTTGTGGTATATATATATAATGGAATATTATGCAGCCATCAAAAAACACGAAATCTTGCCATTTGCAATGACGTGGATAGAACTAGAGGTTATTATGCTAAGCGAAATAAGTCAATCAGAGAAAGACATGTATCATATGATCTCACTGATATGAGGAATTCTTAATCTCAGGATACAAACTGAGGGTTGCTGGAGTGGTGGGGGGTGGGAGGGATGGGGTGGTTGGGTGATAGACATGGGGTAGGGTATGTGCTATGGTGAGTGCTGTGAATTGTGTAAGACTGATGAATCACAGACCTGTACCTCTGAAACAAATAATACACTATATGTTAAATTTAAAAAAAAGATAGTAGGAAGGGAAAATGAAGGGGGGGGCATTGGAGGGGGAGACGGACCATGACAGACTATGGACTCTGAGAAACAAACTGAGGGTTCTAGAGGGGAGAGGGGTTCGGGGATGGGTTAGCCTGGTGATGGGTATTAAAGAGGGCACATATTGAATGGAGCACTGGGTGTTATACACAAACAATGAATCATGGAACACTACATCAAAAACTAATGATGTAATGTGTGGTGATTAACATAACATAATAAAATAAAATTAAAAAAAAACAAATAATTGCAGTAGAATTTACAACTGATTTAATAGAACCATCTCAGTTCTAAAATTGTGATTTTAAATGCATCTTTATAGAAATAAAACTACGTATTAGCTTAAATACTACATCTTCTTCTAACTCTAGATTCTGTTTTCCAATATAGAATTCTTTCAGTGTGTTATAAGAGTTATTTCAAGGCTTGCATGAAAGAGAACACTCTAATTCAAATAACAGAGTTATACTGACAGTATTTAATCATTTGCATTACCAATGCAGTGTTGGGAAGATTGAGGTGAGTTGAAATTGGGCATACAAATAAGAATTTGCTTAGCTAACATTAACCATCATTAAAAAAGCAAAAATGACCTTAATTTCTAAAAAGAAAGGGTATAGTTAATGATCCCTTATTATCAAACTCCTGTCTTATACAATTACACATAGGCAGCTCCAGACAGAAAATATGGCTGAATAATCACCACTCTCAGGTGAAAAGCATTTCAGATAGCATGGTTCCTTCATTTAAAGAGGTTTTTAGTTCCAGATGTGAAAACACAAAGCTAAAAGGCATTCTCTTAAAATTCCACCCCAATTAGCCATATTTGAAAGCTAAATGACTGCATGTTATAAAGCAATTAAATCTGTTATATTTACATAGCCACTTAACACAGAAGAAGAGCACAGGATAGGTGACCTACAACCTAGTTATTTTTTGTCATGACCACATAGACATTTCAACAGTTTTGCACTCTCTAGTCATTAACTGATGACAATTAAACATTTAGATAAGTGTAGATTACTCAATTTATATTCACCCCTCTCAAAAATGGTTAAAAGAAATGCACTGAAATTTTTACAGATAGGAGAAATTGCACTGAGGCCAAATGTAAAATGTTAACATACCAAAGTAAATTTAAGACATTCTGAATGATTTAAAATAATGTCTCTCATTTTTTTATTCTTGACACAAACTATAAAAATATGCTCTTTCAAATTGCTTTTGACAGCTTTCTGAATACTTATCTGAATACTTTTTTTTTATTCCACAAATACAATTTTATTAACCCAGTAAGTGAAGACCCTGTCCCTTTCCACTCCCATCCCCTTCAAAAGGATAAGGTTGGGTAAGAAAGAAAGAAACCTGGGGTGGAAATGTCCCCTATCCCTCAAAGAGGAAGACTGAAAGGAGGAAGAGGGACTGTGCAATTAGGTCTCCAGAGGGGAGGGGAGCTGGAGGGGAGTATCAGACCAGGACGACAGTAGAAGAGGAAGAAGAGGATGGGGAGGGTGATGGAACTATTGAAGACCCAGGAAAAACAAGTGGGGCTGGAGCTAGGGAGCCAAAGGATGTGGGAAGTGTGAGGCTGGAGCCCAGAAAGGGGGTCCGTTCTGTGGCGGGGTGGTCCCTTGGCTCCCCTTCCTCATCACCCTCTTGCCCCTGAGTTTCTTCCTCCTGTTCCCCTTCTCCAGGACCCCTATGAACAGGCTGCTTGCAGATGGGGCAGGTCTTCCGGGTCTGAGTGAGCCAGGGGTCCACACAGCGGCTGTGATAAGCATGAGCACAGGGAAGGACCCTCAGCTTGTCTCCATCCTCATATTCATCCAGGCAGATGGCACAGACGTCGTACTGGTCTCCCTTCTGATAATCATGTATAGGAATCCGCTTCAGTTGCTCTTCGGTCAGTCGATTCCGCTGGAGCTGTTTCTGGTGCTGGATAAAACGAATTATCAGCTCCATTCCCGTGACCAAAATCAGCAGTCCCACAACCCCTGTGAAAGGGATGAGGCGATAGCCCAGGAGGAAGTTATTGTCTGGGACCAGAAGCACATGAGCTCCCTTCTCATAGACAAAGAGAGCACGCAGGTACTTGGAGCTCCTTTCCCCAGTAAACACAGACGGGATCCAGATCTGCTGCTGGATTTCCTCACTGTTCCACACCATCTTCAGAAGTTCATTGGAATTTACATTGTGTACCACAGCTGCATGGTACCCAGCCTTCTGAACGTTTAGGACCTTGAGGTCAAAGTTGCAGTCGAATCTCCGAAGAAGCGCAATAAAGACGGACCCGTTGGCCGAGGCCGGGGGTGGCGGGGCAACGGGGCTACAGGCGTTGGCTGGCTGAGCCTGCACAAGGAATCCGTGAAGCCCCTCATGGCTCAAGGAAGACCCAAAGAGAGCTGGAAGGTCTGCAAAGTCCATGTTGTTATTGTGGTCAGAAGTCGCTCGAATGAGCCCCCGGATGGGGGCCGCTCCCCACAGCACAGTGGCCACAGGCATGCAAAGCAGGAAGGCTGCAGGGTGCATGGCAGCGGGAGGGGAGGCGGGGAGGCCGCGTCTGGTAGCAGGTGCAGAAGCGGGATTCTGTGCTTCTCTCCGCCCTTCCTTCAGCGTCCCAGGACTCCAAACATCCCAGCTACATAGGGGCGTGAGGCGGGAACCCCAACTCGGGGAATGAGATATCCAACCGGTTCAGCGGAGGTAGTGGGGGGAGACACTAAAATTATTCTTTTCTACTATAAGGATAAAACAAGGAAAGGAAGCAAAGGCAAACACAAACGACAGGAAAACTTCTGGAAGAGTGGGAGAGTTCAAGGAGGCGGGACTTCCAGCCAAGCGGCTGGCTTCCTGTTTCCTGGAAAACGGTTTCCCACCATGAAAGTCAGCGCTCTGTCAGCACCGGGCCTGATCTCAAGATGACGGACTTCCGGTCCTCCTCTCCTCCCTCTGGTCCCTGGGGCTGTGGTATCTTCAGGTCTCGCGAGAGTGTTCACCACACTTACATCATACCCGCTGACAGCTTAGCACGTCTATCGCGAGACGTTTTAACTGGCTTGCCTGGCACACTCAAACTCACTACGAGGCAGGCCATGGTAAAAAATTACTAGCAGATTATTACTTTCAATGTAGGTTTTATGGCAGATGAATCCAGTTTAAGAATGCACATCAGTATCTACAAGTGTGAGTCCTTTGTTGGCCTACCTGCCAAACGAGCGTGTGAAATCTGAGATAATTCACAAGCAAATGGCCCAATATGATACGGATAACCAAGGATCATCTGTGTTTAAAAGAATTTAACATTTTAATGATTTTATCCCAGTAACTCAATACAATCTTTTAAACTAATAAGCTTCTATTGCCATTCCAGACACATTATGAATGGAGATTCTTGTCTCCATAAAATCTTACTTCTTGATGAGGACCAGTTTAGGCTAGAAGTTAACCTGCTGGGTGTTTGGATGGTAAATTTTTCTAACCTATTGTAGAGGCCTGGAGATTATGCTATGGAATTGAATCCCTATGACCAAGGAAATCACTAGCTTATCAAATCATGGGAAACCAAGATAGATTCTTTCTTGTGGGCCCATTTACAACATGAAAAAATATCCACTGGTTCTTTAACTTTACATTTCTTACAGCTACCCTTTCTGTCTTTAAGTGTAATACCTAGAAGTCAAAACCTAGATTAGAAAAGGAAATTATAGACCACTTTAAATAAAGATGTGTCTGATTGGCCAAGTCAGAAATGGAAAGGTTTTATTCTGAGCACACTGCCCTCCAGATTTGGGTGGCCACCTTCTCACATTACAGGATTATCCTGCCATTTTTGTACATTGGTTCCATTTGCCAAAATGTTCTTTCAGACTTGTGTCATCTCCATTTTCCTGTGTCTTCCAATTTGGAAGTGTAACAGGTTATTATATGCCATTCTTCCTGCTTCATCATAATCTCGCTAAGGTAAAGCACAGAACAATAAGCTCTAAATACACCTACATTTGAAGACAGATGCTAAATCATTCCTTCAGGATGTTTTAAATGGGGTGGAGGAGAGGGGACAGCAGTCCCACACCGGTCCTGCTGCGTGAGCTGGTTACTGACCTCAGTCTAAAAAGACTGAAGGACTGAGACGATCTCTTCAGAGCGAGTTATCAGTGAGCTGTGTCGACCCACACACACCCATGGGGAAGCAGAGGTGATGTTTCCCCTTAACCTCAAGCCAAATGAAAGGGACTTGAGAAATTCAAGGCCTAGACAAAAGGAGAAGGGAGTGTATTAGGTCAAGCTGCATTTCCACACCCAGAGAAGTTTCTCAAAATCCAAACATGGACCTTGCCGTGGGAAGCCCTTACAAAGAGATCCCTTGAAGGGTTCTATCTGATCGGGCAAAGGGACACCAAAACAGAGGGTGGGTACTAGAACGAACCTAGGGGCAAAGGGGTAGTCACAGGTGGCCAGCCCAGGGAAAATATTGTCTTCGTCAGGGGAGCATCAGAGAAGCTTCAGAAGAAAATATTGCCGAGAAATACACAAAAATACTCAGTGTGTAAGAGTAAAGGGGTCAGATTGGGATGATTTGCTTTGTCAGCAGACACTCCTTGCTACTGCACCAGCCACTAGTGATTATTCCCCCTGAGGCCAATCCTAGAGAGGTCAAGAGCAGAAGCGAGCCAGAGCAGAAGGGAAGCAAAGACAAGAGAAGCCGTAGGACCTTCCCCCCGCCCACACCAAACACTCTGAAACTTTGAAATCTGAACTGGAACCGAGCTGGGGGAGGAGAGACTATGTAACGAGTCTGGGATTTTATATTATATCAGGCTACACTAGCATTATGCAAGTGTCATTCTGGACTGAACACTTAAACTAATCAAAGGCAAGGATGGATTCAGGTGTTTTTAGTCCTGGAGTTTGGAAACCTTCTTCAGTCAAAAAACAAAAAACTTGGGACGTGTGGGTGGCTTAGTCAGCTAAGCGTCTGCCTTCGGCTGAGGTCATGATTCCAGGGTCCTGGGATCGAGCCCCACATCGGGCTCCCTGCTTAGCAGAGAGCCTGCTTCTCCCTCTGCCTGCCGCTCCCCCTATTCGTGCTCTTGCTCTCTGACAAGTAAATAAATAAATCAATCTTAAAAAAAAAATGTGATTTCAAAATCAGAAACAGAGCCTTAGGGAGGCTTATGCAAGTAGAAGACCATGAAACATTCTCCCAGTTCAGGGGAGCAAGAATCTTCTCTATTGCTTCTAGTACAAGGATCCTGTCCCAGAAATGAAGTCACTTTGTAGGACATCTTTTTACCATAAAATTTGTGTTAAATATGTATTTTATACACACATATATTTTATATGTATAATATATATTATGTCTAGAGATTTCTAGAGATAATACATATAATATATACATCTGTATAATTATATATGTATCAATATATACTGTTAAATATATATTTTATACATACATATATTAAATATATTTTATATACACATGTATTTTATATCTAATATGTATATCTCTAATATAGATATAAAGTATGTATTAGAGATAATACATATTAGATATAAAATATATACATGTATAATTATATATATGAATATATAATTTTTAAAATAACAGTCTCTTAAGTTAAATACAAGTTCATTAGCTTAACCTGTTAAGCTGTCTTCATTTTGTGGTTAGATATTCCGGATCAAATCCTCATCTGTTGTCACAGATGACTGGTAATTATCTCAATCCAGAATGTTTAGCTGGTAATGGTGATCAAAGCTATCTGCCTTTGTTCACTCTTCTTCAGATGAATTGACATATTTGAAGGATCTCCACATTCAGCAGCTTCCTGATCTATCTTTAATTTTCCAAAAAAATCCAAAGTTTTCCTCCCCCTCCTCTTAGTAATGGCCTTCTGAGAAAACTTTAAACAAAAGGAAATGTTTAATGTAGAACAATAGGGCCCCTTGATATGGTATCCGACTATCTGGGGTCCTGTACAAGCCTTCCAATCCATATTGTGTCCTTCCAGTGGGAGAAAACAGTCAGTCAATTCAGCCGTGGAAAAAGAGTGAAGTTGTTAATGGGCATTGCATTATCTAAACAATTAGTGAATATATAGATTTTTCTCAATTTTCAACTCATTGTCCATACAGCAGAGACAAAATCATGTTATTGAAATGTAATCATTAATCACTCCAGCTTGCAAATATAAATGATTTCTAAGAGATTAAAAAAAGATACTAAATGTGAAGTATGCCAACAGGGCTACTGCTCTATGCTCGACCACCTCTCTTTATAGATTTCCATGGTCTCTTCACCATTCTTCCCCACTGGATCCTTTTGGGTAAGATTCTTTATTTTCCAGCTTGTAAGGGGTAATTTACATTTAGATTATGGAGCCATTGGAAAGAAGGAGAAAAAGGAAAAGTAGAAGGAGCTAAAGCAGGGTCCAGACTCCTGACTTTGTCGTTCCAATGCTCCCAGCCAAGACAGACCCTGCACCTGTGTGTTAGATCCCCCTCCTTTCATGCTCCTGCAAGGTCATCCATTACTGTAGCCATTCTCCCTCTTCAGAGTCACCATTTTCTCCCTCCTTAATGAATCAATCCATTGGCCTATAAACATTTCTCCCAGGATTAAATATGAATGAATGAATGAATAAATAAATAGATAGATAATTGAAAGGTAGATAGATAAAATAAAAACTCCCTTTTGACCTCACTTTCCCCAACTGTTGTTCTCCTTTCTCTTCTTCCCTTTTAGCAAAACTCCTCGAAAAGGGCATTCTATAACTTACTTTCTCCAATTTTTCCCTTTCTGTTGAACATTCTTGGATCATGATTTGTCTCCCTCACTCCACTGAAACTGCTCTTCTCAAGGCCACAAATGATCTCCATATCACTAAATCCAATGATCATTTTTCAGTTCTCATCAGAACTGACCTATCAGAAGCATTAACCCATTTGATCATACCCTCGCTCTGGAAATGCTCTCTGGAAATGCTTTCCTCCCTTGGCCTCCAGATCAGTGCCTGCACCTGTTTTCTCCCTATGTCTCTGGCTCTTCTTTCTTGTCTCTTCTGTATTCCTTTTCTTCCCCCGCCATGTCTAAATGTTGCAGTGCCCGAAGTTCAGTCTTTGTACCTCTTCCCTGGGCTATCTGTATTCACTCCCCTAGGGATCTGACCCAGTTCCATGGCATGAAATACCACTTCTGTTCTCCCAGATCCATATCTCCTGCTCAGACTTCTCTTCACAATCCAGACCCAAACCCGTGTATCCAGCTGCCTACCTATCCATCTGAGTATATAGTAAGCATCTCAAACTTAATTATATCCCAAACTGAGCTCTTGGTGTTTTTCCCCAAACCAACTCATCCTCAATCCTTGCTATCATAAATAAAAACAACTCTATTATCTCTCTCTCAACTCCCAAATTGTCTATCAAAAATAATCCCATTGGTGATGCCTTCAAAATATATTCAAGATCCTGCTGCTTCATATGACCCCCCTTATCATCACCCTGGTCCAAAACACCATTATTTCCTAAATTATTGTAAAAGTCTCCTGATTGAGTTTCTTGTGTCTACCCTTGCCTCCCTTCACTCTAGTGCTTCTTTTATCAACTCAGAGCCTATTAAAACATAAGAGGATAGTGTCACTCCTTTACTCAGAAATTCCCAATGGCCTCCATCTCATGCAGAATAAAGAGAAAAGTCTGTCTATTACATGTAAAGTCACATGCATTCTCTGATCCCTTTTCTTACTAACCTTCCTCTTCTACTCTCTCCTTCAGCCACAAAGGCCTCCTTTCCCATCCTTGGACATATCAGAGTTACTCTACACAGATTTTTTGTAATATTGTTCCCTCAACTTGAAATGCTTTCTTCTAGTATATTTGCATGGCTTGCTTTTTCTTGGCAGTCCCTTTCTCAGCAAGAACTGCACTGGCCACCAACAGACATTGTAGACTCACTATCACTGTTTTTGGTTCTTATTGTTTATTACTATCTATTATTTATAACTATACAACTGTATGTATTTTACTTATGCATCTTTTTTATTGTCTCTTTCCCCCACTAGAATGAATAGCAGAGGATCATGAGAACAAGACTGCTTTTCAGGTTTATCCACCAGTATATCTTTATCATTCATCAAGTTGCTTCAGAGGTTGTTTATGTTCAACAAATATCTGTTGATATTTATTGAGTTTAGAGAAGATTTGGGTGGAGATTGAGATGGAAAAGGAGACCAGTTTGGGGGTTGGAGAGTGAGGGATACGGAGAAGCAGCTACAGGATATGGGAGATATTGGTAGAGAAAAGAGTGGAGGAGAGGATTTTAAGATGTGTTACTGTAAGTTTGCACATTAGTTCCCCTCCACCATTTTTAATATGAATTTTTTTAATTAATTTTTATGACTGGACTGCATTTCTGTTAATGTGATCTATGCAGACAGCATACCACTTAAGACCAGGTTTTTTAATTAAATAAAATCTAATTCTAAATGTTTACTTTTGTGTATATCATTAAAAGAAATATAAATTTACCCTTGTTGCAAAGCTTAATTCTGTTTGACCTCTGTGTACCCTTAACTCAGATTTCAGCTCCTTCACCAGCTTCTGTAGGAAATCCAACTGCACCTAGAATATGGTAAAATCAGGGTAGGATTGTTGAAAATTTGCTTCAACAGGATCCTTAGGATGCCACTAAAAAGAAATCTTCATTGGACTGTCTCGTCTTAAGTGCATGCTTTCCATTCCCAGTCATTTGCTGCCCCTCCCTCATGCCCCTGCCCCACTGCACCCCTTCCTGCACCCTCCCCCTCCTTTATTATGGCAATGAGCCCTCTTATTCCCCTGAAACCTGGACTTGGAAAGTATCCTTGCAGCAAAGTTGATCTCCCCCTACAATGACTATCTTTAAGAACTGTTAAAAATATATTTGCTCCATGTTTGTACACTAAGAATGAAACAAGCAAATCGGAAAGATTATTGATTAAAAAAGAGAGAGAGAGAGACATCGACTTGCCCTAAAATCAATAGTGACTTTAACTGTTTGTAAACTATATTTGTAAACTATATAAGTTTCAGAAACCATCACAAAAACACTTAGACTAACATATTTTTTTCTATTACTAAATGGATTTAAAAGCTTGGCACTGAAACCCCCAAAGTTTGGAATATATAGGAATGTACTAGGTTGCTCAGGATTTTTGGAACTAATGTAAAATTCATTAAAATGACATTATTCACAGGATGAGAGTGCATTGAAGGATTAAATTAAAACACAGATTTATTTTTAGGAATAACCCATCATTGGAAAAAAAAATATTGGTCTTCAGCCAAAAACGTAATCTAATGTGCCAAAATTAAGTAAATATCACTTACTGTTACAAGGAACCATCCCTGGGAATATGCAATGTTTCTTTAGTTTAAAATTTAAGCTCCTTAAAATCATGAAAGTTACAAACTTGATATTGTAATACCATAGAAGCAAAATTAGCTAATGTTTATTAATAATAACCAAACTAACAGGTTGCAACTCCAAGTAATTGTTTTTCAGTAAAGAAAGAAATGGAAGGGGCGCCTGGGTGGCTCAGTTGGTTGGGTGACTGCCTTCGGCTCAGGTCATGATCCTGGAGTCCCTGGATCGAGTCCCGCATCGGGCTCCCTGCTCAGCGAGGAGCCTGCTTCTCCCTCTGACGCTCCCCCCCTCTCATGTGCTCTCTCTCATTCTGTCTCAAATAAATAAATAAAATCTTTAAAAAAAAAAAAAAAAAGAAAGAAAGAAATGGAAATATAGAACGTTACAGATCATTTTTTAATTAATGATATGATCTAATTTGCTCTATATTAACCTTATTCCCAACTCAGTCACCCCACTTTAAAACTACAAAAAAATCCTTCTAGTTCTTTCTTTGACTCAGGAGTTGTCAGCCTGGTACTCAAGACTCTTAGTCTGCTCTGGGGTCTTCTATGATATATTTCATGTATGATTTCTAAAATAATAGTAGTTTATTACTATAATTTAGAGATAATGTGTCTATTCCCTTAAGGATCTTAAATCTTAAAGTAATTGGAAAAAAAATGAATACACATTCAACAAAATTCATGTATTCAGGCCAGATGTCAAAAACTTCCTTGAGGGAATCACAGGATTCAAAGCCCATAAGCTAAAATGTGTCCCCATACCCTCACTTTGCTATATCTCAACCTAGAACTACAACATTTATATAATGAATGTGACTTTTAATTTTAATTTAAGAGCCCTCATTCAATAAAATGGATAATGAATATGAGCAGAAATAGTTTTTCAGGAAGTAACAAGATCGATCCCAAAAGGAGGGATGGTCTACAAAGTGGAGCCTATGTGTCCAAGAAAGTCCTGAGCCAAAATTAATAAGCCTGACCCCAAAAAGCTTAACCCATGAATATCATGAAAGTGTCAAAACCAGTACAAAGAAGTTTAACTTCCCAACCCTGAACATGACACAAAATTTCTGTTAACCACAGATTTGTCACTCAGAAAACAAGAACCTCTGTGTGGGAAGAAGGTAGCTGTGTATGCACATTCACACTTTCAGGGTAGAGACTCTGTTACAGATAGACATACTGTTAAACCGTGTGGCCTTACTCTGACTTTTGTCCATTTTAATACTCCTTTCATCTCTTTTCCAGCAGAGCAATTTAGCTTCCCCTTGCTCAACCTTGCCTAAGTAGACTGGCCTTGGCATATTCTCAACGCTCTCTTTAGTCAGCAAAAAGCCCCAACAATGAATAGTTTCAGGGCACCCTGCTTTTGCCTCGGGAAGGAGTTTGTCTCTCCCTGGACTCAGGAGGAGCTAGTCAGTATCCATTTTTGTCCTTGAGAGAGCAATTTTATTTTCTGCCACTCAAGTAAGCAGTGTCTTCTATGACTTAGTGATTCTACTTTCTATGGAGATCTAACCAGGAGAAGCATAGGATGAATCACTCAGGGTCGTGCTAAGAGAACATTTTAGTGTTTGGGGAGGAATATCAGGCTAGAGCCACACAACGCCCTAAGTGTGGGGTAAACAAATTGGTGCCTACAGTGGTATGGTTGACATTGGCAGGAACTTAAATAGCTCAAACAAAGACAGAAATGTATCGATTCACGGAATTGATGGAACAGATAAAACAGCAACCTTGGAGTGGAATTGGGGGTGCGGGTGGTAGTTCCATGGGCTCGTACAGTGCAGGGTTATGCCTGCTCCTGATTTCTGCATCTCTGTGTTCATTAGCCTCGTTCTTCTTCACTGCAGACTGGCTGCCTTCACACAGCAAGAGACATAGCCCCTGACAGCTCCTGAGTTCAGCTTCTTTCTGCTTACTCCCCAATACAGGTTTAAGTAACAAACCTCCGATGCCAACTCTGAATACTAGGGATTGCTTTATCAAGTTTGGCTGGGATGACTCAGAGTATTTGCCGGGTACCTCACTTCAGACTTCTGGTGATGTATGCAATACATTTTATGTCATTGCCCTTGCTTGATATTATGCACTAAATTATGCATTAAATTAAAACAAGACCTATTCTTATACACTGGATTCTACTCATGTTTTATGCCCTTTTGCCCTTTTGATAAGAGCATGAAATTTCTTGGGATCAAAGATTTGATTATAAGCTGAATGCTTTAGGGGCACCTGGGTGGCTCAGTCAGTTAAGCAGCTGGCTTTTGATTTTGGCTAAGGTCACAATCTCAGGGTTATGAGATCAAGCCCCACTCAGCAGGGAGTCTGTTTGAGGACTCTCTCTCCCTCTCCCCCTACCTCTCCCCCTACTCATGTGCACGAGCTCGCTCACTCTCTCACTCTCAAATAAATAAATAAATAAATAAATCTTTAAAAAAGGATAAGTTGAACACTTTAAATCTTGTTAACTTTGCATATAGATAAGTAAATAATATTTATTTTTCTATAATATTGTATTTTTTATTTTTACATAATAATATAATATGGATTTACTTTTTAACTGAAAAGCTTATTTAGAGAATGTGAGATTTCAGCATGACATAATGATTCTTTTTTCTATCATTACAAACCAAGAAATCATTAAAAATAAAGATAAGATCATTTTTTTTCAGTTCATATTTTCAGTAGTAAAATAGACTTTGTATTATACCCATAATCTGGTTTCTTTTTTTGTTGATGAGTCTCGAGTTAAATTTAAGTCAATAGGACCTTTGGAGATTTGTGTTGAAATTAGTGTTGACTTGGTATTGGTGTTGAATTAGTTGTATTCTCGAGCTTCTGTATTCTAATAAAACTATACTGGCAATCATGATCACAAGAATGATGAGGGAGCAGAAGGCTAGCTGAGGACAGGCAGAAGTTGATACCCCACAATCCCCCCCACCATGGGATATATGTGACATTCCTCAGGCACTCCTGGCTGCCCTAAAGGAAAAACAAATAGTTAATTTATAGAGATTACTATCCTGCAAGATATGAGTCTCCCTCAGTCTACAAAAGTCTTAGCAATTTACAAGAACAAAGCATTTCTATCAATGGCCTAGCTTCTAGAAGGGAATGTAGATACAATTAAATATACTTACAATCTGCAGGCCATTGACAGATACTTGAAGTGGGCAAAGTGTAATGTTCCTCCAGGAAGCTCCCAACTATCCTACTGTTAATGCCTTACTAGAAGGAAAAACAACCTTAACTTGACAATGGCAAGGCCTCCATCTTATAGGTCCTCTTTAGCACATGAAAGTTCTTTTGAACCCTCCCTTTTCCCTTACCTCCCCCAGCCCCATAGTATATAATCAGCCACCCTTTACAACCCTGGTGCAGCAGCTCTTTCTGCCCATGGGTACTGTGCCTGGGCTTTAATACACCACCATTTTGCACCAAAGACACCTCAAGAATTCTTTCTTGGTTGTCAGCTCCCCACTCTACCCCACTGAACCTCACCTACATTCCAAAACCCCATCAGGAAGAGTTATACTCATGTGATTTAAGTTAACAAATACACCCCTCAAGCTTACTCTTCATGGCCTCCACCACCCCAAACTTCCTACTCACTTCTCAGTGATCTAACTTTGCAGAAAACCATCAAGAAGCCTACCAATCACTATATGCCCACCCCTGGAATTTTAATTTCTAGGGAAAAATAATGCAGATCTTTTACTATTCTTAGGGGAAATCACTTTATTAGTTTCTCTACTAGCTTTTCTGAAGTAAGAACTTAGAGAAGGAAGGAAAGAAAATAGACTAAAATATCCAAGCTTTTTTGGTATCAAGGTTCTAAACGATTCATTCATGTTATATATATTTATAGGAGAGTAATCCAATCAGTGTCACAGACACCTCAATAAATTATGCTTTGAGAGTTGAATACTCTCAAATCATATGAGAAACTAAATATCTACCAGACTCCCAAAGGGCCAAAGAGCACGTGGAGACCATAAACGGGGTGGGCATCTCCTCAGTGCTCCTTGCCTCAGACAGTGGGGTGGTTCTACTGCTGAAGAAAAAAGAAACCTGCAGGCCAAACAGATAGATTCAAGCACATGCATCTTTTTGTAACACTTCCATGTGTTTTCTCCTCAAATTCTATCTACCTCCCTCATCCCTGAATGCGGCGCCATCATCCTTATGGGAAGGAACATACACACACTTCATAGGAAGTCACTGAAATAATGCAACAATTTTTTTATGAACAATTTTTAAAAGGTTATCAAAAACAGTAACTTTCAGTGTTTTCATTTTGTTTTTCTTGTTTTAAGTTTCAGCGAGACTGAGGTATGACTGACAAAATTGTAAAATATTTCAAGTGTACATCGTGGTGATTTGACACATTTATATATTGTGAAAGGATTTCTCCCATCTCATTAGCACACCCATCACCTCACCTTCAGCTATTTTTCTGAAAATACTAATGGGTAAGAGCTCTGGCCAATCAACCTTACTTGGCTAGTACTCACCACTTAGTCTGAGTCAAATCAAACTCACACATGTGTTAAGCATCTGTGTGGAGAGAGCAAAAGGAGCCCCACTTTGAGGAGACTCTGCAAGCTAAAAACAAAGCCTTCCTAGGGACCAAAAGATCATTGTGTAGATTCTCTCTCTAATAGAATACATTTTAAAATTCTTCTGAAAGACAAAAATTGTTTCCCAGATTTGCCATTAAATTCTGTTTAATAGGGTGCCTGGGTGGCTCAGTCCGTTAAAGGTCTGCCTTCGGCTCAGGTCATGATCTCACAGCCCCAGGAATGAGTCCTGCATCAGGCTCCCCCCTCAGCGGGGAGTCTGCTTCTCCCTCTGACCCTCCCCCGTCTTGTGCTCTCTCTCTCTCTCTCAAATAAATAAATAAAATCTTTTAAAAAATTCTGTTTTAATAAAACATTACTCTGAAAAAGAAAAATTTTACCCAAGAAGTTATTACAAAATCAACTCATGAAAATGTTAAAGCAACAACAATGACAATGATGGTAAGACAGCAACTTAGAAAAAGATACAGTCAATTCCTTTTTTGAATGCTTGTTTTGAAATGCAAATTTTGTTCTGCCACAATTGATATGTTAGGGCAAAATTTGAGCATAACAAGGGTCTTGAATTTCTCAGTTGTTTGTAGTTTCATCTGCAAGAAACACTAGGTGAAAGCAGAAAATCTGAACTGAACTGAGCTGAGTAGAAATACAGAAAAGTCACAAACAAGAGTATCTACCAGCTACCTCAGTCTAGGCACGGGTTCGGAGCCAGGCCCATCCACGTGTGGAGTTAACCTTCCCATGACTTCAGAATAACTGTCCTTCTACCATTTCACAGGTACACAAGCTGTAACAAGTCTACAAGCAAACTTAAGATTAAAGTGCCATATTTATTGTATTTATGCTTCGTATATGTATTTGTGTAATTCTGAACTCTTTATTATGTATGGGATCATACTGCCTGTTTTATCCACTTTTTATCTTTTTATGTGTCAGTGATGAAGATTTTGAGGGTTATACACCTAAACCTCATTTTCCCCACAAACTCTTTGCCTTTTATTTTGTGTGACTTTGCATAGGAGGGTGACTTTCAGGAACATGTATGTCATGTTGTAGCAGAACTGACTGTACTTGTACTTTTCATATTTAAGGAGAGTTTATCAAAATAAAAAACATCGAACAACCCAACGACGTGCTCTAAGGTGCTGGGTAGCATAACGTCTCTTCTTGAAGCGGGTCGGGGACCACTCACTTATTTCACTGAGAGATCTTGTTCTACAATGATCATACGTAAGTTAGATCCACAGCCTGAGCCCAGACACATATTAGAGCAGGACTCAAATGTAACCCTAAACGTCACTGTGTTTTTCATGATTCAGATAATTCTACTTTTCTGAAGAACCTCCTTGAGAAATAATTTGTACTCTAAACATCAGGATAGGAGCAGATGTGTAGATTGGTGAAAACAAAGGCTTAAAATCGATTTAGTGCCACAAAAATGAAATTAAACACTTTGATTCACTTTTGATTACTGACCAGAACAGAGCCATTTGCAAACAGCCCATTCTCCTGTATTTACAGAATTTAGTTCCTAAAGTCACAGTTTATGCAACACAGCACCATCCAAGGGCTTATGCCCTCAAGCAGCTTATTTCACTGTAATGTTTTAGGGGGGGTTTTGGTTTTGGTTTTGGTTTTCTGCTTCTTTATCTTGGGTACGAGAGAAAAAAACTGGCAATTAAACGACTGGTCTATTTCTTGTCTTACTAAGAATGTAATAATGTCTTGGTTTGAATTTATAAGGCAATGGTTTAATATTACTCTAAGGACAAAAGTTGGATTTGTTAACAAAATCTACCTGAAACCAGTGATATAACCACTCTGAAAGCTATTTACATTTTTATTTTTCTTCAGGGAGGGGTGTAGTACTTTTAAAAATAAAATTTTGTTTTAATTCAGTAGAATATGACAGAAAAAGAAAAATAGGGGCATGTCTGTCAATTAAGATTGTCATTAAACCTTTATAAGAAAAACGTTTCTGTGCTCCAATTTGCTCCCTTCCCATTAGAAAGAAGGGTAGACTAGACAATAAGAAGCAAAGTGAAAATTTCACTTTCTCTGCTGGTTCCATCAACCAGGACAGGACTGGGTTTTCCATAAAGAATTAACCACACTCATGTGTCAGGCCTTTTCACCAAGCCTCAGGCATCCGTGTCTTTAGTTTATATCAGGTCTAACTCACACCATCTTGTTCTCACCAGAACAGAACTATCAGTCACCTGCATTTGTATTTGCCCACCGCCGTAGATTTGCACATAATGTGTATAAAGGTAAATTCTTTATACCAAAATTCAGTATACTACAGCCACCCCAGCTGAATTCTGATCTTCTCCCTAAGTGTTCCCAATCCAAGCTCGGGCTGGCTTTTCCTGTGACTAGAAACTTCTCTTGATTTCCAATTTCTTTTTTGAAGACCTTATCACTTCCAACCAAAGTACTCAGTAATTGCCACCATACACTGCCCCACCAACAATGACCAAGATTTGTCTCCTTATTGTCCACAAGCAAAAATTAAGTAGTCATCAATGAAGTAGAAAAAGAAGAAAATAAGACTATTTCTAAGAAGTCATCACATTTTTCAAAATCACATTAAAGGCTTAACCCTAAAGGATCGGATAAGGATCAGATGGAATTCATTCATAGATCCAAAGAAATAATATAATGCTCCAAGGTGGGCTTGGTGAAATACGGAAGCTGCAAAGAAGAGACAGAAAGGTATATATAAACTACTCATCAAAGCATTTTGAACAAGCAACAGGCTTAGCCAGTAGAACCAGAATACTATAGTCCGTGGTCAAGATCTTTCTTACAGTGATGAAAACAAGACTAATTTAGCCTATTGACAGGAAACACAGCAGTACATAAAACCAATGTTCTATGTTCTGATGCAAGTATCCTGATCAGAATTTAGCTTTCCTTACATGCTGACGTACAGGGAAAAAATGCTGAGATCTTAAGTGCTCTGGTTCCTATGACAATTACATCCTTCATGGCAAATGGATAAATTTACTTTCTATGTCCATATATCAGCCTCAAGGTCAATTACTATGAACCTGAGCCTTAGAGATAGATGACTCTCAACTGCCTGACAAAACCAAGCTTCCAAGTCTATACGCCTAAATAGCTTAATAACTCCCTGGCAGGTATCTAGGGGAGAAGGGTGCAGACATAAACGTTTTTGAAGGAGTGAGTCATTTCCTACTGAGATTTCTAAATTCCAACCAGCTCATTTGTTGGATCCATATTGCAACCTACTCCCCTGGCTTCATACAGGAAGGGCCATTTGAATATTCTGCTGTATAGACATCTACTCACTATCACTACCACTATCACCATGTTTGGCTTCTTGGTCACCAGTATCTTCTGAAATCAAATATAAACTTACCATATTCATTGATATTACAAAAATGTATTCCTACTTGAGGTTGTCGCCTGCAACAGAGTCAATTCTTGTTTCTTTGCCTGATTCCCAACCCTCTTCTTTTGGCAAAACTGTACCTAGGGTGTCCATACAGCAATAAGTAGTTTTAAGACAAAATGCTCTTAGATGTGCTGCCTACCTACGAGTAGCCCATTCTAGGTGGAAAATATTGACTCGACTAACCATAGTCTGTACCCCATCAGGTGTCTGTACAAACAGTACCTATAGAACATTATAAACGTGACAATAAAATGGGAAAAGTTGATCCCATACACTACCATGAAAACAATCAAGAGTTCATTAAGCACGATGAGTATGGCGATGGAATGTACACTGAGTATGTATTTCAGATTCAAGTTCCTCCCAAACGACTGGTGATTATTCTCAGCCTGTTATAGATAACAAAAGTGTTCTGGAACAGCTTAGATGTTTTCAGTGTGTCCCTTATTACACTTGTCCTGTGACTCCTGCATTGGACTACCTGCTACTTGCTTCAGGAAGCTTATTAAAAAATCTTAGACTTACTAATGTACCTGATCAAAACACTACTTTTTAGAAGGGAATGTTTACCAACAAACTTGAACGAAACGCTTTGCTTCTCTCAAACATGAGCACCCAGTGTTAGCTTTGTCTCTAAAACCCAAGTATTTCCTGCTCCTCTTTTCATTCTCTTTGAGATTAAGGTTTTCTCCAACCCAATCAAGTTTCCCCTTTGGGATTAGCATCCCTTCTGCTCTATAGACAGTACTGGGCTAGGTACGATGGTAAGAAGTAAAAGGTTGCCCTCAGCGGGCTTCCACTCTATAGGGATATCAGGCAGAGGCATATAAAACAATTCTATCTAGAAAGAGGAGCTAAGTCAGTGACAAGGGATTAGTAATAAATAAAATGCATCTGTAACGGAAGAGATCATTTTGAGGAATAATGGCCCTTAAGATTTCTTAGAAAAAAGCAAGGTCATTTGCACCTCAAAGGATGTGTAGGTTTTAGATAAATAAAGGATAAAGAGGAAAGACCAGCTGGGGCAAAAAGGAGGTTAAGAGGGTTGGCAGGGAAATGGTCTATGTCAGACACATATGGGATGTGGTAAAGTAACTGGCAGAATCCATTTGTTGGTCGTCTCCCCATGAATTCACTGATTTTTGCAAATCAGTGCATTTGCAAAAATCACAGACTCAGAATTTCCATGCATTGCCGAAAAGACTCCATTCTTCCCAAACGCATTACTGAGCAAGGTACAGTTAGCAGGAGGTTTTGCAGGGGAGATAGGGGGTAGAGAGTAATGGTTCCCACGATACAATCACCATTACACAAATATAGACCTCCATTCAAATGGTTTCTTCTCTGGGAAATTTTACTGCTGGAAAAGCCAAGAGTCTTTCTTCCTGAGACTGTACCCCTGGGGTTCTGCCCAGTGGCACCTCCTCCTTTATCTTTTCTTTGTTCTGTGGAAGAACTTCCCTATTTCTCTCCCTATCTGAGTGCCTTCCTAAGGATCACTTCTCCCTTTTAGGGGGACTCACCAACACCTCTTCTTCAAACAGTCTGTCATTCTGCTTTCCAATGCTAAGAAAATGGACTCCCCCCAACCCCATTGATTAGACAGAAAGAGCATTCACTTAGTGGAAGCATGAAAAACAAGGATGGAAAGTCAGATTTTGGCCAAAAGGTAGAGGGTTCTTGGAACTCAAACACTACTAAGGACCATTTAGAAATGTATAAGCAGAGTCACACGAAGAAAAGTGTTTTATGGAAATTACTCCAGGGTCTGTCATCAGTATATCATGGGTATGCCCCCTGTGCAGGCAGCCTCCCAGGCCCTGGGCTCAGAGAGCCCCACACATGCTCTAATGCCCTGTTCTTGCCGGGTTGAAATTCTTAATTATTTTTGAACTTGGGGCCCTGCATTTTCATTTCACACTGGATCCCTCAAATATGTAGCTCTTTCTGCCGGAGACAGGCTGGTGCCCAGCCCCTAGCAAAACAGCTGGTACATAGTTACAGATCTGTTAAATGAAAGAACAGGTATTTTCTCAATAAATTGTGCACAGGAAATTGAAAAGGGAGGCTATCAGATTCCAGAGGTCTTTTGCAGATGTCCCATTAGAAGGCAATGTGGCCTGACCAAGGAGAGGTCGTGTGGAGTAGTGGTCAAGGCAGAGAACTGAGTATCAGGAGACATGGCCTCTAGAAGCAAATTTCTCACCACAACACAAGTCAACTTTCTGAGGTTTGATTTCCTCACAGGCAGCTAGGATGACCTCCAGCCTCACTGGGGACTTTTCTAATAACATTTGAGTATAGTCTCTGAAAAACATAACTATGGAAGATATTGCAAAAAATATATATGTACATACACACACACACACATATATATAATATGTACATATGAGTGTATAGTCATTTTAAAATATATAGAATTTGAGAAATAAGGAGCTGAGGCCCGCAGAAAGAGGAAAGAAACCAAATTTGCCACAAGAAAATAAACAAAGCTTCGGGACCAGGTCAAGTCCCACCTAATGAGCGTTGACCCAACCCAAGGAAAGTGTCCAGCAGAAAAGAGGCACTCAATAAACTGTTTCTTGAACCAAATGTTTTCATCTTCAAACATTTAACAAAAGCTATAGTTACAATTTCTGGTCACAGTTAACCACATGCTTTCTTTCTCCCTTCATTTATAAGTCCAGAACGATCTATTATTTGTGGTTTGGGCTTATTTACATTCAACTCGCTGAAATGTTATTTGTGAAGAGATATTTGATGCCTAAGAAGATTTGTGAGGCTCTTTAAAGAATATTTATTGTTAGAACCCATGGTGCAGTGTGATGCCAAATCTATAAACACCACAGACCTACAGTCTAAACTTAGCACCAGGTCTTTCCATCTCAAAATGGCCTTGAAGTTGGCAAAGTGTCCATCTCTGCCTTGAGTATTAACGTCCAAAATGCCTCAAAGGGGATAATAAATATTAATATGTATTGGGCAAAAATTTACTGTAGAGTAGATAATTGAATTTGGTCTGTGGTATTGGAGCCATATGCCCTATTAAAACATGCTCAATATCAACGTTTGTGCCTGCCCTGATTCTGTTGGTCCAGATGAAGTTTTCTGGCCATGTTAAATATACTGTTGACAGCCGAAATCCAAATGTAAGCATATGGTTCCTAGCCTGGCTGTTTAATCAAATCCTGTATCCCCATATTTTGTTCGTCTCAAAATACACATTCACAACTACTAATATGTTGTCGATATTTCCAATCTACTTAGCAGGCTCCATTACTGTTTTAGAAACCAGCACTAAGTTTTACTTCAAACATTTCAATCTATCACTAATGTAATTTTTTTAATGAAAGTTATTAGTTTCATACAATCAAGTCAAACCTCAAAAATGCAAGAACACCCAGAGTCTATTAAGCCCTCGATTAGGAAATGTCCCCAGTCACCAATTATAATGTTTTCTGCTTGCCAGTGAAATGCCATTTCCAATTTAAAAACAACAAAACAAAACAACAACAAAAAAAACCTCACAAAAAAAACCAAAAAAGAAACTCTGCTTATTCCAGGCCATGAATCCAGTACTAAATATCAGCCCATCTGTGTACTATATTATTATTCGCATACTTGTAATGAACATTACTGCTTTACTCACCTACTTATGCCCATTTCTGTTCATTCTGTTATTAATTTGATTTTAAAATATTCTCTACTTTGGTACCATTTCAAAATGTCCTTATTAATGCTATTTACTTCTCCATTTCATCATTAAAATGAATGTAGATATGAAGTTCAAGATCAGGATTAGAGAATGCAATTTGGCAGATAATTTTCCTGCAAATTACAATTTCCTTTGTCTATCAGTGCAAGAGAGACATTGATCCTTCTCTGATATTACCCTTCCCCTTTTGCTGGCCGTAGCATCCTCAGCACTTCTAAACAGAAATCAGACAGTACTCTGGTTTTCTTGGCAACATCACCTCTTGTGACAGTACTCTCTCAGAAATGAAATTTGGTTTAGTAGCCCTATGTCTTGTTTCAAATAACTGAGAAAATATTTAGAAGCTAAGAATAGGTAAGTATGTCAACAAACATGGAGAGTTCAGTGCGGGGGAAGGGAGCTTTCTACTTCTGTCACTTTCTAATCACTAATGTTTGTAATTACATAATAAGGGAAAAGGCCTTTATTCAACATTTAGATAAGAGCTCACATTTCACTCTGCTGGAAAGGAATAGCGTAGTGTCTGAAACTCATAGGAGAGAGATTATTATATGTGTCCATATACACATGGTGCTAGGGTCCATTACTGTGCTATAAAATAAAATGCACCCATCACAAAGGGGCTGGGTGCTGCTTTCAGGTAGCAATTTGAAAAATTGTGAACTCCTTCGAAACTGACTGGTTTTGACTAAAGTCGGCCCTCAGAATGAATATAACATTCAAATTGAACCAAGGTAAATGGACATGGTCTTACAGCATTTGCCACTATAATACCCAACCCCAAGGCCCCCTGCTCGTGGACAAGCTGCATCAGCTTGACTGTGCTCAGAATAACCTGCTTCCTCATGGAAATCGCCAGACTCATCAAGCTCACCATAGGCCACCAATGAAAAGAATATTCTATATGCTTAATTCTGTATCCTCATGCCCAAATGGACAACAATATGATCCAGTGTTCCATGCACCACTGTAAGTGTGAAGCCATTAAACAATAAAACCTTAGTGAAGCAGAAAACAGATGGCCTTTAATCTCAGCTCTCAGAGCCAATAGGATGTTTGATCTCCAGAGTGGGGGGTGCATCCCAGAGTGCACAAAGCCATTTATGGGACTGGAAGAGAAAAACACTAGAATAATTTTTATTTTTTATCTTGACCTTTTTAAAATTCTGTTACCTGTGTGTTTGGAATGTACAGATTAATGCATGCATATAATTTATGATTTTATAGATACAATAAGTATATATGTGCATATATATATATATATACATGTGAGACTATGAGTAGGTATGATGATAAGGTTTGGGGGCCCATGCCCCTGGGACAAGAGTTCTATACAAGAATACAAGTTTTCCCAGCACACTTCAACCCGAAACTCTTCTCCCATCAAAATTCAAGACATTTGCAAACCCCTCACCACCACAATATTTCAGAACACTTACACACATTTGGGAGAAGCATTCTGCCCTAATTGTTGTGGGTTTTTTTGAGAGCAGTTCTCAGGGGAGAATATGTCACATTCGAGAAGAATGACACTCCCAGTGTTCCACAGGATTTTGAATTGGCAAATAAAAACAGAAATGGAGCAGTATAAAAAGGGTTAGTGAACAATTGTATCAAAGGGAGGGATGATGGAAGTAGGTGGGAGAGAAGACTCAACCTCTGTGTCAGTGGAACCCAAGAAAAAAATAGGTTGCTCTCAACCTGGTATCAGTAGTACCAGGAATCTACCAGATTAATGTGGGACACACACCTAGTCAAAGTGTATCAGCAGATGATTGAAACAAGCAAAACAACAACAAAAAACAGCTCGGTCAAAAATCTGCACACATATCTTATCCTAGACATTCTACTCAGAGGTATTTAACACTAACCTAAGAATATTTCAATCAGAATATCACGCCATAGTTCCTGGAAGCATTCGTATGGGCCAAAGTCAATGTCCATCACCTGTGTCTCATTTTCCAGTGAATATCAGTTCTTATCAAAAAAATTGGTCAGATTTAAAAGATATTTCAAGTGCAATTAAAAGATATTTGAACCTGTTGGCTCCCAGTGATATTGGAAGTCACATTCTTGTATAGATAAGTGGCACTTTTTGGTGAATTTCTGAAAGAGGTTCATTAACATGTGATTGAGTCACATCTTGGAGAATGGTCACATAACTTGATGAAAGATTTTAAAAATATGTTTTGTGGGCGCCTGGGTGGCTCAGTTGGTTAAGCGACTGCCTTCAGCTCAGGTCATGATCCCGGAGTCCTGGGATCGAGTCCCACATCGGGCTCCCGGCTCAGCGGGGAGCCTGCTTCTCCCTCTGACCCTCTCCCCTCTCATGCTGTTTCTCTCTCTCTCTCTCTCTCAAATAAATAAATAAATAAAATCTTTAAAAAAAAATAAAAATATGTTTTGCTCTACCATGTCATTCTCTACTCTGCGATGCTAGGCGAGTGTATGTGTTATTTACTTTGGAACCACAGAGCTTTGTCATCTCACTTCCTCAGTTCCTCGCGATTTAAGCCAGGATTTGACAAACCAGCCTGCAGGCCAATGCTCTTCTGCCACCTGTGTTTATATGACCTGCAAACTAAGAATGGTTTTCACATTTTTTAATGGTTTGGGGAAAAAAATGAAAAGAAAATACGTCATGATATGTAAAAAGTATATAAAATTCAAATTTACCAGCGTCCATTAATAAAGTTGTCTTGAGCACAGCCATGCCCATTACTTTACACGATGTCTATGAATGTTTTCACACTATCATGGCAGAGGGGAACTGTTGTAACACAGACTGATGGCCCCCAAGCCTAAAATATTTCTTCGTGGCTTCTTACTGAAAAAGCATGCTGACTCCCAATCTAAACAGGCTAAAATCTGACATCATGATTTTTCACCTCTCATTTTAAGTCAGGCTACACTTGCCTTTTTAAAGTCTATTTGAGTCTTTTAACAATTTTTCAAAGGAGATAAATTCTGAACGGCTTTACTGTGATTAGGTAAGAAAAGAAAGGCAGATTTATCTTACGTATCTAGAACTATTCTAATTGCCCACATGGGTCATTTGTTCTAATGCCTGCCTTTACCTTAATTAATTTTAGTGGGTAATTAAGATGCTAATTGATCCCACAATTGTACCACCCTCTGCATCCCTTTATCTGATACATCCTGATACCTGAGCCAGACCTGCTGATCTTATCAAATGATCTTATCAAAATGAGCTTAAGGACATGTTCAAATGGAATTAGATTGGCAGAGGAGATACTTTGTTCCCCTCTAAACACTGGCATGTCTCCCCTTTCCAAAACAGTATCCACTCAAGAGCTAGGCAGTCCTAGACTGAGGGCACTTTCAGAAATACTACTAGCGTGAAATTATGCCAGAAACATGGCTCCTCACATTGCACATGATCTAATGGGACAGCGGACTGTCACACAGCAACTCAATCTCCTTAAAAAAAAAAAAAAAAAAACAAGGGATAAAAAATGGCAACAAAACAAACTAGATGTGATGAAACATATAGAACAGGCATGGGGTTTGTGTCTTTTCTCTTTATAGTTTTTATCTCCCCTTTGAATATCCTCTTCTCTTTCCCTCCCAGCCAAGTGCTACTTCAAGTCAGAGCTTACATCACTGCCATAACGATGTCTTTTCTCTGTTATATCAAAGCATATTGCATGTGTCTTTATGGAAACACTTGTCACATGATACTACAGCTACTTCTTGCTGTGTTGCATTTTTAATTTGTCTGTATCCTCAGTTGGATGATTCGCTTTTCAGAGGAGGACCCATATTCTTTGCATCTTTTGTTCTCAACACCAGCCCAGTGTCAGGTGCATAGTAAGTACACAGTAAAAAGTAAGTGAAGTGATTTAACTTTTTTCTCTTTTACAATTTTAAATATTTCTTTCAATAGACAGTCATTCCTCATTATCATTCCCACTAGTGAGATACTGATTACAACCCTACTCAAAGCAAATACTTAGCTATAAAATGGAAAAAAAAAAACTGATGTATTTCATCGAAGTAATTTATCATTAAAAGATTAAAATACTACTTACAGTATCATAGTGATTAACCGTTAGAGGGGAAATCAGAGTGTTCTTTCTCTCTCCCCCACCTCCTAAATCCCTTCCCCCGGTAAATACATTGTACATTGGTAGGAAAGCCTGAGACATCCACAACCCTTTCATATACCACCCAGGGCTGGTTAGGAACTCCCGCCCTCTCGTGTGTTGTGTGTCTGGGGAGAGGCTGTGCCATCCACCACACAGGCCAGATCGTCCGTCCCCAGCCCTGCAACCAGCCGAAACTGGGCAGACCCCTCTCCTGGACCCTTGACTCTCCAGGGAGAAGCACAGGATTTGAGGATGGATGGACACTATTGGCCACGGTGATAGTGTCCAGGCTGCTTCTGCTAAGTGACTCCAGGTGCAACTTCTGATCCCAGAATTGTACTTTCTCTTGGTTCCTGGCCATTCCGAGATCTGGCCTTGCAGCCTTGCTCTGACTCTCTAGCAATCTTCATCCAAAAAATTCCTAAGATGGCAAGTGTTGCTTTCTCTGGCTCACAAACAAAAGTCTTGACTGATAAAGGTGGTACCACATAAGACTATGCAAGCTAAGCTTAAATTGAGCTGAGTTTGGAAAAATGTCAGTGTATTTAGCAAATAATAATAATTTTAGTAGTAATTATTTATTATTTCATTTCATTTTATTATTATAGTTTATTATTATTGTTGTAGTTTGTACATAGTAACCCTTCACTATGTGCATTAAAGCCTCACAGAAGCCCTTTGAGATGAGGCAGTTCCCTCATTATCATCTTCTGTGGGTAAGAAAATGAAGACAGAGAAAGGATAAATCAGTGGTGTAGGGTCACATGGCTCATAAGGATGGAGCTTGGCTCCAAATCTAGGCAACCTGTCTTTATATTATTCATTCTCAATAATAATAATAATATAATCATTATTATTAATACCTGATATTTATTATGCACTTACTATGTATAAGTGCTGATGATTTATTCTTCACAATCTTGTATACCTTATAAAGTCCCTTCTAATCTTATCATGTATAATCCTTATTTTACACATAAGAAAACTGAAAAATAATAAGATTAAATGACTGGCCCAATTTACCATGCTAGGAATTGGTAAAACCAAGATCTGAACTCAAGCAGTCCCCACCCATACACACCCATTGGCCATCACGGACTCTCAGACAGGAGCTTTGCCACTGTGGAGACTCAAGCTCTAAAGCTACACTTGGATGAATTAGCTATGTGACTTCAGTTGTAACTTAGTTCCTTCACCTGTGAGATGGAAATAATATAAGCCACAACTAAGATAACATACAAGGCTTTTATGAAAGAAAAATAAGATGTGATTTTCAAGTGTTTTGAAAAATGCTATTCGTGTGAACAGTTATTAGATTGTTTATGTTTAGAACTTTGAAAGGCTTTGCCACATTGTTTATTGTTGTCGGGTTGGGGTATCTAAAAGAAATGTATGCATGGACGAGACCTATTTATGAAACAGCACTGAGTCCATTTTAGAGAGCTAGAACGTTCAGAATGCATAGGACAGCTCACACAACAAAGAACTATCCTGCACAAAATGTCAGTAGAGGGGTACCTGGATGGTTCAGTCAGTTAAGCGTCTGACTTTGGCTCAGGTCATGATTTCAGGGTCCTGGGATCAAGCCCCACGTTGGGCTTCCTGCTCGGCAGGATTCAGCTTCTTTCTCTCCCTCTGCCCCTCTCCCCACTCATGCTCATTCTCTCTCTCTCTCTCTCTCTCTCAAATAAGTAAATAAAAATATTTTTTTTTAAATTTCAATAGTGACAAGTTTGAGAATCCCTTGTTAAACCCCTTACATTGTTGTTATGTAGAACTTTGTTCCAGAAGACACTTTTGGCTGAGAACAGTGTATTTCTGTTTTGCTTTGTGCTTTTCCCTGAATTGGCATCTGGAGATTTTAAAGGACACATATCCATCTGAGTTGCATGTGAATAATTGGTAATTACCCAATGTAATTGCTCTTATGCAGGGCTTCTTGCCCAAATGACTAGGTACAAATGCTACAGATGAATCACTTGATACATGATTTCAAATTTCAATCAGGCAAATTGAAAGGAAATTCAAGTGGGAAAATTATTGTTTCTTTCTAAAACATGAGAACGAACACCAAAATATTCAGTAAGGACTCCAAGATGAAGGGGGAAAAATCGTAAGGTGAAGAGAGAGGAATGAAAATATTTCCCAACTTTAGCCCTGAAAAGAAGAGAGAGGAAAGTACAGCTCAGTCAAAAATAAGATTCCTCTCCTAACCGAGAAGCAACCTCTTTTATTCCAACCCCCAATTTTTTCTCTCAGTACATACAATCCAAATGACCAACACTGTGACTGAAGCTCAAAGAGATAGTGCATCACATTGACTTCAGATTCTCAGTCCTCACATCCAATATATAACCGATGCTGCCACCGCTGTCCTTGGTCCTGAGTCTCAGTTTCTCCAACCTCATCCCCAATGGCCGGGTTTGTCCCAAGGTGTCATTATGGTACGTTAATACCCGCAACTACTTAGACCATTAGCAAGTACCTACTAAGACTGAGCTCCCAGAGAAGTGTCTGAATATAGATAGAATGAGTCCCTAGTTCCCTGGGTGCACATACCTCCACTAAAAACAAAAGAAAGCAAAATAATTCTTCCATGCCTTAAAATTTATAACTACATCATGTAAATGTCAAGGTAAGCATCAACATAATTTAGAAACTATGTCAAAGATGAAAGCAGTATGATTAACCTCCTCATTATCCTTCTATATCATATCAGATCGTATACCTATAAGATAGGTTGAAATATCTTGAAGCATTTCTTAAAAGAAAAACATGATATTTTCTTAAAGAAATTAAATACTGACACCAATTTATAATAGGAAACATACAGTATAATACAAATATCTTAAACTTTATTTGTTTGGAAATACTATTGTAAATGAAACCATTTTTCTTTCTTTCTTTTTTTTTTTTTAATAAGGCTCTGCCAGCTTTATTGCCAGATATTAGCTTTCATGTATCTCTTTCCTGGCCTTGTGGAATCATTCTGTAGATAATATGGCTATTAGAACAGGGGCTCTGCAAAAGGCTACCCACCTTCCAAGCCTTCTCTCCAGTTTCTGAGCTGTGTGATCTTGGACTTTCCTTAATCTTCTGCATCTTAATTCTTTTATCTGCCAGATAGGGATAATAATAGCATTTCATAGGTTATCATGAGGATCAAGTGAGTGATTTGGGAAAAGTGCTTAGAACAAGGCCAGGCACATAGTATTTCATCCTATGTTAGTGATAGTAGTGGTAGGAGTAGTGGTGGTGGTAGAGGTCGTAATAGTAACAGCATTATTATCATCCACGTTAGCATTCCTGTTCTCCATTCAAGACATCTTATCTTGTTGCAAGACTTTTGCCTCTGCTACAAATACCACTTATAATATCATGCTCTTCAGCTGTCGTTGTCCATATCCAGTGAATGCTAGAGGAATCACTCTCTAGTCTGGGAATAGGACATTTCCCATGTTGATTTTTTTCTGAACATGGAAACAGGCTCCTTTTTCATTCCCTATTTACAAGTGGAATCAGGTGACAGATTTTAATAGGCTCTGCTGGAGGTCAGAGACCGTATATGAGGTACAGAGTGAGCAGAACAATTTATAACTTACAGACCTGGCAGCCTCTTCCATTTGAACAGTAATATCATTGCTCCCATCACATGCCCAACACTCCCTTCCCTGGATCTACTCCAGAAGTCTTCATGCTTTAGAATCTAAAAGCAGACTCACTCTTAACCCCCAAATGAAGAGATGCTTTTTACTTCCCCTCTGTTTTATGTTCTTCTTCCAAATCCCTCTTTCAAAATGACTGACAATAGGGGCACCTGGGTGCCTCAGTTGGTTAGGCATCTGCTTTTGGCTCAGGTCATGATCCCAAGGTCTGGGATCCAGCCCCCATGTCGGGTTCCCCACTCAGTGGGGAGCCTGCATCTTCCTCTCTTTCCCACTCATGCTCTCTTTCACTATCTCTATCTCTCTCTCTCAAATAAATAATAATTTTAAAAATCTTTAAAAAAATGATTGACAATAAAAACATTGAATGTCCATGGGAAGCCTGATAGCAGAATGGTCTAACCCTGTAAACTCAAAAATACAAGTAACATTTTCTATTAAAACTCTACAAATTTAGAATAGATCCAGATAAAACTGGCAAAATGGGTCAATTTGGAAGAAAAGTATATTTCAATTTCAAACTCTTACTACTTGGTATCCAAAGTTCAGGACATGAATAGATTCAGATAACTCACATTGGTCCTCATTATCTGAACTCACTTCTGGAACTCTCACTATCCCACCTTAGAGACTGAATAGATCTGAATAGCAAGGGATAAATGCATTATAATAATAACATAGTTTAAAGTTGGTATATTTCCTAGAATGTGGAATTTTTCATTCTTACCTATGTTCCCCTCATTAAGGTATAATATACAAATTTACTTAATGAAGCTGGCATACTGTAATATAGAACTCTAGAAAGAGAGCACACCAAAAGGAGAGAGAGAAAAAAGGAGAGGAAATATAAAGAATAATAGGTCTCCCATGTTTGTTGTCTTTGGTTAAATGAGCATAATTTTGGATTACTATTTCCTTGCAAATAAAAAGCTAAAGATAATCAAATATAATATGTGATAATATATGTTCCTGTTCTTTGAAATGCCTGTTCCTAAGAGGAAAAAAATTAAAAATTTAACATAACATCTGAGGCCAAAAAATCCTTAATTAAAAAATCTTTCTAGTTTATTCTATTTTTCAGATTATGTCTTTGATCAGTTTTTACCAAAATTAAGGTTTTGATTTATGCCATGTTTTGGATTCTTTCAATGTGATTATAAAAATACATCAATCTAAGAATGAATATGGAAGGGCCTCATTTTGCTGACATTAGCTAAAATGACGCCATTTAGAATATTTTTTAATAGTTTTTTCAGTAATTAAATAATAGAACTAATGTATATTCATGTGTCCATGAGCCATGGGACTAGAATAATTAGTAGTACCAGCAGAAATCACGGCCATTGCAAACCTTCTGCTCTCCCCTGAGCCAGGTGATTCTTAGGACTCAATCCCTTGAGTCAGTGGGTGGATCGGCCAGCTTAGAGAGAGTGAGTCAGATGGGAAATAAAGAGTCAGATCCCTGGGAAGGAGCACAAACCATGTAGAACAGATGCCCACACAGATGGAGGAAGAGGGGACAACCAGTGACCAAAGTATTCAAAGGACTTTGGGGTTTCTTGGACACAATAAGCTAATTGAACACAACATTAGAAAAATAAGCAATAGAATAGAAGCATGACACCTGTATCACCATAGGCAGATGATTTAACCTACACAATGCTCATTTTCTCACCAGTTAAGTAAGAAAGTTAGACTAGATGAATTGTAAATCTTTTTAATCCTAAAATTCAACGGTTTTATACAAATAACTTCCTTTTACTCATTTGCATATAAAAACTCTCAACTATATTGGTTAGTAAAGGAAAATAGTGAACTACAAGATAAAAATAATCATCTAAAATGAGCTTTAGCCATCATAGTATGATGGCATTTATGGCAATAACTTTCTATTATGTTTTAAATACATTATTTTTTGAATTAGCAATTTCACATCAAGGATGAATTGAAAAAGACCATAGGTGACCCAGAGGCAAATGAGTAAGAGAAACTAAAAAGAGTAAACAAATCTGTGTTTGTATCACATCCTTCTCATAAGTCATTACAAAAATCCATAAATTATGAGCCCCTTTATCTTGAGCCGTTGATCCTTAGACGTTGCCCATTCCATGTTGATAAAAATTCATCCGTTTATAAATAAGCCACTATTTCTTGAAGCACCTTGCCATCATTGCTTCATTAGCAATGAAGTGGAAATGAAGGCAATTGATTAAAGGTTTTCATATAAAAAGAAATATGTAATATTTTTAACTTCCCACAAATTCAATCTAAAGGTATAGTTTCAAGATCATAAAGTAAAGATAAATGTGACATCACTTTAGGTAGAAGAAAATTAGATATCAGATCCATTTATTTGAACTTGATTTATTATGTAACCAATATGTTAATCTACTCATCTTCTGTCCTGAGGTCACAGAATTTGTTTAAATTTGCACCATTTAAAGAACAAAGGTGAGTTTTTCCACTTTCATAATGGTTTCTGTAGGATCATTTGTTCTCTGAGTCTCATTTTGTTACAAGTATTGAAATCAAGTTCGTTTATGGCAACTGTTGGTTTTCATTGGCCATATCCAAACTAGTCATATAGAATGTGGGCTCTTTATGGTACATTGCAGTAAAAAGAATTGTCTTTTTCTTCTTATTCTTTAGTAGAAATTTACATATTATTACTTGAACTACTTTGACATTGTACTTTATGTTATTTAAACTGTTAACCTTTTTGGCATGCAGCCTTCTAAGCTGGCTGACTGATCCTACTACTTCATTTTTATGAATGTCAGAATATCATTGTGTTAAAGGAAATCTCATTTTTATTACCTGGGTCCAACAAATGAAGTGGTTGCAAATGTGTTATGTGCAAGCCGTAGGTGCTAATAAAATTCATTTTCTGGAAGGAATGAAAGCACACCTAATAAGTCATCATTTCCCTACTGGTATTAGAGCATGAGCTGCATACTCGAGCAAGGGCAGAGAAGAAGGGATAGTAGTAAGGCAAATAATTTCCTGGAAACTCAGAGTGCTCCCTCCAAAATATAAGCAAAAGAGCAAGAGTTCTAAAAAGACAAATATATTTCAACCAAGTGATTTTCTTCTGTTCTTTCTTCAGTGTCTTCATTACTTAACTAATAAGTTTATTTTTCTGGATTGGTTCTTTAGTGTTCCTGCAGTGTTAATTTTAGAGGGACTTTAAGCAAAATGTTCAGGTTTTCATGTAAGTCTGGAAAGTCTCCTTACACTTTGTCACCAAATAAATGCCTACTTTGCATGTTTAGATCCCGAGAAGTTTCTGGATAAGATTTTTTTAACCTGTCCTTTAGACGGGTTTGGGAAAATCGAGTTCCCACCCTTTGCTTGACCTCACTTTCTGCACTAGGCTTCTTCCGCACATAACTGCTTTTAAAAAGTTGTGACTGTTTCTTTTAATGATGGCAACAGAATTTTTTTTCCGAATGCCCTTCTCTGACTTTGCTCCCAAAGAAAAAGGTGTCATGGTAGATGAAGCATAAAAAGAAAAATTCTTTTGAAAATTCTTCAAACACCAAATACCTCTTAGAAGTTTCATCTAAAGGTAAAGAAAAATAATTAGAGGTATAATACATCATTTTCTCCAATCATGCTTCTAATTAGCAAAGTCCTTTCCCCTCTGGTGCTACTAAAGGAAAAAGCCCTAGGAAGTATTTATTGACATAGCCTACACTGGTGGGTGCTGATCAGAAGTCATTCATGAATATCAGGAATATCAGATTTTTTTAAGACATTGCTGGTCACCAACAGAAAGAGGTAGATGAGGGCTACTGTGTTTCTCTCCTGCAATAACACATTCATAAAATTGCTTACAGTGAAAAAAGCCTCTGATGGAATTCAGCCATGCCGACTGGAAGGTAAAAATAGTTACATATCCATTCACACATACAGTCATGTACCTGTTCTAAAAACCAAATCAAGTCTTTACTCTTTGACCTTAGAGGCACATAGACCCCACTTTGTCTAATAAGTTCATTCAAAGCAGATGTGACAATATCCCAGCAGCAGGATTTGGCTAATGAGCTAGGCAGAATCAACCTCCAAGATCCTCTGCATGCAGCAGCAACGGAAATGATGGGAATCCTAAGCTTACAGAGCACTATCTAGCAGATCTATCAGCCTCACTAGATTCTTACACCCTGTTCACACAAGGGAGATCATCACTGCCTAATATTCCTATCAAAAGTCCAATGGCATTCTTTACAGAAATTAAAAAAAAAAAAATCCTAAAATTTGTGTTGAAACACAAAAGACGCTGAATAGCCAAAGCAATCCTCAGAAAAAAGAACAAAACTGGAAGCATCACATTTCCTGATTTCAAACTATACTACAAACCTATAATAATCAAAACAGTATGGTTCTGGCATAAAAATAGACACATGGACCAATGGAAGAGAATTAAGATGCAAGAAGTAAACCCCTGCATATACAGCCAACTAATATTTGACCAAGGAGCCAAGAATATTCAGTAGGGAAAGGATAGTCTCTTCAAGAAGTGGTGTTGGGAAATCTGGACAACCACATGCAGAGAAATGGAAGTGGACTCCTATCTTACACCACTCACAAAAAAAACAATTTAAAATGGACTAAAGACCAAACATAAGACTTGACATCATAAAACTCCTAGAAGAAAATCAAGAGGACAGCTCCTTGACATTTGTCTCATCAATGATTTTTAGATATGACACCAAAAGCACAAACAACAAAGAAAAAAACAAATAAGTGGAATTACATCAAACTAAAAAGCTTCTGCACTGCAAAAGAAACAATCAATAAAATGAAAAGGCAACTTACAGGATGGTACAAAATACTTGCAGGCCATATATCTGGTACGGGGTTAATATCCAAAAAATATAAAGAACTAATACAATTCAGTAGCAAAAAAAAAAAAAAAATTCAAAAACCAATTTAAAAATGGACATGGGAACCTGGGTGGCCCAGTTGGTTAAGTGACCAACTCTTGATTTTGGCTGAGATCATGATCTCAGAGTCCTAAGATCTAGCCTGGCATCAAGCCCTCCCCACCCCCCAAAAGCCCTGCCTCAGCCTCCACGCTGAGAGTGGAGCCTACTTAAGATTCACTCTGCCCCTCCCCTGCTCTCTTTCTCTCTCTTAAAAAAAAAAAAAATGGACAACAGAATTGAATAAACATTATTTTAGTGGCGCCTGGGTGCCTCAGTTGGTTAAGTGACTGCCTTTGGATCAGGTCATGATCCTGGAGTCCCAGGATCAAGTCCTGCATCAGGCTCCCTGTTCAGTGGGGAGTCTTCTTCTCCCTCTGACCCTCTCCCCTCTCACATGCTCTCTTTCTCTCTTATTCTCTCTCTCTCAAATAAATAAAATCTTTTTAAAAAAATGAATAAACATTATTTTTTTTAAAGATTTTTTATTTATTTATTTGAGAGAGAAAGAATGAGAGAGAGCAAGCACATGAGAGGGGGGAGGGTCAGAGGGAGAAGCAGACTCCCTGCCGAGCAGGGAGCCCGATGCGGGACTCGATCCAGGGACTCCAGGATGATGACCTGAGCCGAAGGCAGTCGCTTAACCAACTGAGCCACCCAGGCGCCCGAATAAACATTATTTTTTCAAAGAATGACCAATAGGTACATGAAAAGATGCTCAACATCTCTAATCATTAGGAAAATGCAAATCAAAATCACAATGATATATCATCTCATACCTGTTAGAATGGCTGACATCAAAAGACAAGTGGTAACAAGTGTTGGCGAGAATGTGGAGAAAACCCTGTGTACTGTTGGTGGGAATGTAAACTGATGCAGCCACTATTCCAAACAGTATGGAAATTCCTCAAAAAAATTAAAAATAAAACTACCACTTCATCCAGGAACCCCATTCCTGGGTATATAGCCAAAGGAAATGAAAACAGGATATTGAAGAGATATCTGCACTCCCATGTTTATTGTAGAATTATTCACAATAGTCAAGATATGGATACAAAATAAGTGTGCATTAATAGATGAATGGATAAAGAAAATGTATATATATATATATACAATGGGATATTATTCATCCATGAAAAAGAAGGAAATCCTGTCATTTGTGACAACAGGGATGGACCTTGAGGCATTGTGCTAAATGAAGTAAGTCAGATAGAGAAAGATAAATACTGTATGATAGCCCTTATATGTGGGCTGATTTCATAGAAGCAGAGTGCAATAGTGATTATCAAGGGCTGGGGCTTGTGGGGGGAAGGGGCAGGAATGCAGAGATATTGGTGAAAGGGTACAAACTTCCAGTTATAAGATGAATCAGTTCTGGGGAACTAATGCATTGCGCTGTGATTATAGTTAGTGATATACCATATTATATACTTGAAAGTTGCTAAGAGAGTGATCTTAAATGTCCTCACCACAAAAGAGAAATGGTAATTATATGACATAATGTATGTGGTATTAGCTAACACTATAATGGTAATCACATTACAATATATAATTATGTTAAATTAACGCATTATACACCTTAAACTTACACAATGTTGTATGTCAACTATATTTCAATAGAGCTGGAAAAAATATTTCCAGCCAATTCACATATTTTGAGCATAATTATTTCACCAGTGTCCACTGTGCAAATTTTTTAACTTTCTAGGATTGATGAGAAAAAAGTTAGTCGGGACACTTTTATTTAGCCACCTCTGGAGACATCAGGCTTTAGTTTTTCAAGTGCTAACCAACCACTTCT
This sequence comes from Phoca vitulina, assembly GCF_004348235.1. Taxonomy (NCBI): domain Eukaryota; kingdom Metazoa; phylum Chordata; class Mammalia; order Carnivora; family Phocidae; genus Phoca; species Phoca vitulina. The sequence continues at coordinate 13,884,392 of NW_022589720.1, read as the reverse complement.
GGATATATATTTCTGGCTAGAATACTATAAATGTTAATTAATTGGTCCAAGAGATAGAGTATATCCGTATGTGTTTGTGTGCACCCCACTGACTATGCCGAAGTATCTCAAAATAAATCACATTCAATATAGTAATTTTTGAGATTCAGAATGAATCACTCACTCAGCAAAAATTATGGATTTTCTGTACATTGTCCTAGATCTGACCTGAGAGATGTGAATTAAGGGTCACTGAATTAGTCCCCTTTCCCCCAAAATCCACCACCCCCATTACTGTAAATGCCACAAAGGAATAATCAACAAACATTTTGAATTGAATTGAATTGAATTGAACTGAATTGAACTGACTTAGGAAGAACAGAGTCTTCTCATACTCCTAAGCTCCAACACCAGAACAACCAACAACCGCATGGAGCCTAATTTATTGTTGATATAGTTTATTGCCAAGGCCAAGACCCCAGAGCCTTTATCCCAGGGCTCAGACTTTCCTTTAAATAAGATTTCATTTTCAGAAAATGCCATCAGATATTTTATGTTTATAAAGCTTCAGATACCATGTGTTTCTTCTGCCTTATTTCTTTCTCTGCTCTTTAAAAAAAAAAAAAAAAAGTTTTAAAAAATTGCTAGGATCCTGCTAAGAAAAAAATATATTTTCAAAGAGAGAGGAAAAAAAAAAACTATTCACATTTGACAGCTCTTGCTATAAAGATGTTCAAGAATCTGGAACAACCTCCTTCCCAAGCTCATTGACTTTTACTGCTGGCAGACAAATGAATGGTGACAGGTCCTTAGCGTTTAGCTTAGTGGGACATTTCTGCTCGGGTCCCAAACTATGTGACTCCTAGGAAACCTGCCAAACTTGAATGTTTCCTGCCAGGTCTAATCAATTTTATAACCAACCTCTTCTTAGTTGGGGCTCTATTTCTCATACCTGACTATTGAGAAGAGCCGTGGTTGGAGACAGAAGCTTCTTTAGCTGTTCATGGTCAGAAGGAAAAGAGATTAAATTCACCCCCATCCTCTCGGTATTTAGCAGCAAAAGCAATTTAATTTCAACATCAACATTCACGGTGCACAGTGTTTGGTGTAACTGTCAATATTCAGGTGTGAGACAAGGATCACCTAACAGTGTTATGGGAATCTTTAACCACACTGCCGGTTTGTGCTGACTCTAGCTTCTTTCCTACCTTGCTTGAAACGATCACCTTTAGCCCTACTTCAGCTCACATCATTCTCTATACAGAACACTAGCATTAAATAAAAATAATAAATGAAATTTTTGTCAAGTTGCTCATGTATGCTTATCTCTCCAACAAGCACACAAACTCTTTAAAACCAAAAGATTCACGATTGTGTCCTTAACACTTAGCACTATTCCTGGTATGTTGTCAGAACCCTTGATGGGCCCAGGGGTCTTTAAACATTATGCATTTATTCCTATCCCTGCTAGCAAGTCCTCAGTCCAACAGGTTTACCCAGTGACTCCACAGGCCCTAAGGATATAATATCCAAGCAGTGGGATAAATTCATCAGGAGCAGGAAAAAAGTGGCTTCTCTCTCTAGGATTTAAATATCAGAGAAGATGAGCAGAACAAAAGGGATGGGTATTTCCAGTGTTCTGTATTGAAATGGCAAGAACAAGCCTAGGTAAACTAGAGATGGCATGAGTTTGCTGCCAGGTTAAGAAAGGTGCCTGGCAATTTAGAGCAAGGGGACCAATAAGAGGAGGAATGGCACCAAGGCAGGCTTCACTAAATGTGGCATAATGTTTTACGTTGGCTCCAGCATGAAGGTATCATTAGGAAAAACTTGAAAGCAAAAGAAATAAAGAACCAATTTCAAAAACAAAATGGCAAGTGAAAAATGTAACAAAATAAGATTTCCCTGATCTAAACAGAAAGTGTAAATCATTATGGTTAATACAGGCCAATTTTCCTAACCCTACCACTATTTGAATGTTAGATTCGCTATTAGCCATCCAATTAATCATAGTACAAATATGAAATATGATAGATGATAGATAGATAGATAGATAGATAGATAGATAGATAATCTACCATGACTTCAAAACACATGCTGAAGTCTAGAGAGTATCATGCTAAGTGAAGTAGTCAGAGAAAGACGAATACCATGATTTTTCTCATATGTGGAATTTAAGAAACAAAGCAAATGAGCAAAGGGGAGGAAAAAAAGAGCAAGGAGCAAAGCAAGAAACAGACTCTTAACTATAGAGAACAAACTGCTGGTTACCAGAGGCGTGGTGGGCAGGAGGATGGGTGAGGTGATGGGGATTAAGGAGGGCACCTGTGATGAGCCTCAAGTGATGTATGGAAGTGTTGAATCACCATATTGTATACCTGAAACTAATATTACACTGTGTGTTAACTAACTGGAATTTAAATAAAAACTTAAAAAAAAAAAAAAAAGAATCATTACATGGACCAGGAGAGGAAAGTTGCTTGAAATTACACACTTTAATGGATCATGAACAAGGGAACAAGCCATATCCAGCTGTGATGTGGAGGCCTGATTTAATATTTTGGTCTCACATGGTTTCCTTTTCAGTCCTTAGCTGTCAAAGGAATGAGATAAAAAGACAAAGGCTGACCCCTGTTAGACTAATTTTGATGTGCTAAAAGTCCGAAGAAGGAAAGGAAGCATAATATCAAAAGGACAGAAAAAGAGGCACATACCCAATTATAAAAAGCTGTTTTATTCAAAGACATAAGAGTTATCATTTAAAGAAATTTACTGTTTGCAAAACCACCTCCGATTCAAGGCATTAATATGTGATTTTCATTAATGTGTCCAGACCTAAACATGGTGGCCAGGCCAGCTAAGGAGATGGGAATTAACCTTCCCTAAACCATCGCAGCTTCACAGAGAGTAGACGTGTCAGATAAAATTCGGGACACTGATTTTGAATTTCTGATAGGGAATGATTTTTTTAGGATAAGTCTATTTAAATATTTCATGGAGTATTCCTATTCTAAGAAATTATTTGTTGTGTATCTAAAAATTCAAATGTAATTGTGTGTTCCATGTTTTTATTCCCTAAATCAGGCAACCCTACCTGTGTAAAGTTATACCTGAATTTCTTTTTTTCTTTTTTAAGATTTTATTTATTTATTTGAGAGAGATAGAGATAGCGAGAAAGAGCACAAGCAGGGAGGAGAGGGAGAAGCAGGCTTCCTGCAGAGCAGAGAGCCCGACGCCGGACTCCATCACAGGATCCCGGGATCACGACCTGAGCCGCAGGCAGACGCTTAACCAACTGAACCACCGAGATGCCCCTATACCTGAATTTCTAAACACAACAAAAATATCACATAGCTTGTCAAAAAATTGCAGTGAAATGCTCCCATTCTGTCAGATATTCAGAGGCTAGTATGTTTTCCTGTCATTTGTAGCCAAAACTGAACCATGAACATGGCCAGTATTTTAAAATCATAACAACAAAGAGCATTAAAAAAAGAATCACAGTTCTTCTTTCCCTCCAGTCCCTGAAGTCCTGGTCATGCTGTTTCCCTTGCTTTTAATAGTGGGTCAGCAATGCAGTATAAAATTTCCTCATAAAGTTGTAAGGCGGGGAACATGATAAGGTAAGTGGAGTAGTCATCTGGGCACAAAAATTCAGGGGAAGGTACCAAAAAACTCACTAATCAAACTACATAACATTTTACTGAATCACTTTTAAAAATCAAAATTAATGGAAAAATTTCATGATGAATAAAATCTCAAAAATTTAAGGGAAGACAGGATCTGACCCCACATTTTAATGATTTGGCCCCATTTGCCTCCCCCTCATCCCAGGCCTGATTCTTAACCTTCAAGATACTGATGGATACCCATGTCCACCTTGAAGCTTTTCCTGCCTGCTCTGTTGAGAGTGAGAGCCCTCTGCTCAGCTTCTGTGGTCCAGCCAAATACGTTGTTGTCTTTGTAAGCTGGACTGAGATTCCCTGAAACCAGCCCTGGCCACCCATACATCATCAGACTGTGTAGCACACAACAGGGCCATATCTAATGGGACTCCATTTTCACCGTAGCCAAGATAGATAAGGACTTTTTTTTTTTCTAATATGTGTTAAAATTCTCTATGGACAAGCGCTGACTCCAGAGCTTTTAACATTGAGTCTTAAATGGTCAGGCACCTTCAACCTTTCAACAAGAAAGTGCTTCTTTCAATATGAACATATGGGATGTTTGTTTACCCTCGTTTCAAGTGCAGGCAGATCCTCTTCCTGCATGCTAGTATGGACCATACAAATAACTCTGCAGCGTGAAACCACGCAAAGCGATCTTACTAATTCATGGGCAGAATTACAGTTCTTCCGTAACTTTCATAAATTTTTGTCATAAGATTAAAACTTTCCTGCTGTTGGTTATAACAATATAGAAATGAAAAAAATAAAGTAAAATTAATACTTATTTAATACAGTGTAATTTAAAAGATTGGAACATGGAGAATTAAAATATGTTTATTTCTTTGTTAAAAAAAAAAAACTTATCAAGCGTAGTTGGAACAGCGCCTGCTTTCTCCTCATCATGTAACTTACAATATGGAGTATTTTTTTCTGTTTCGGCGAACCGTCATACTCTTTTCTGTCAGGATCTGCCTGCAACATTTTTTCCTTTACGTTTTTCATGTCGTGAAATACCTCTGAGTTCCTCTGTTGTGAAGGTTTTGCTAGCGTCACTTCCTCTGAGACATCATCCTTTTCACCTCAACTGCTTTCCTCATTTAGGTGAGTAATTCTGCATCACTAAATTGTTCTCGCCACACACCCAGGGTCTCTCAACTCATGGCAGCACCCGTGTTCCCACGGTCAGCCGGTCCTACAGCTGCATGTAACTTTCCATGTGAATTTCACTGTCAATATTATCACTTTGTGTTTCTTCACTAAGCTTTCTTCTTTGTTGGCCAATTTCCTCTTCCTGCTATCTAGTTTTGTGAAACGTTATGTGGGTTTATTACTGAAGTCAAAGAGCAACACTACTACATGCTTCCCTCCTGGTGTGTGAATAACCAATGTCCCGTGGCCAGTCACCAACAGACTCTGTGAGAAGTGACATGATCGGTCATTGATCATGACACCCATCAGTTATTGATTTATATAATGATTTGTGCAGGAAACAGCAGGCCGTGAAGTTTCTACTTTATGCAATCACACACAGTTAATATACTGTGGTAACTGAAATTTAAACCATATTGTCTTATCTAACTAGACGGTGTACCTGAAAGGCATGCATACTGGAACTATGCAAAGTGAGGACTGTCCATATTCTAATCCTTCCCTTAGTACTCTTCCTAGGATTAAAATAGAATTGTCTGTATATGAGCCAAGTTTTGTGACTGAATTTAGTAGATTTTTCTTCTATTCCCTTTCAAAGTATATTTTACACAAAGTATATTTTCTTAGTTTCTCTGTCACTTTCCTCTTTGGAAATTATATACATTCTAATGAACTTGTCCCTACTAACAACTCATAAAAAAAGGATAAAGAGGATTCCTAGAGCCCTGTCGCCCTCCCAGACAACATGTTCGGATTACTGTCTAACCTCTCAGAGACTATGCTGAGGTCAGCCCCATTCCGACCTCCTTCTGTAGATTAGGGCCTGAGAATTTCGTAGCTTCTCCTGAAGTGAGGACTCTGCACATGAACCCTCAACTAAGCAGATACAGCCACTGAGACTTGGAAGATGGAAGTCAGCACCAAGAGCCTCGGGCTTGCCCACGCGTGGCCTTCTGTGGTGGTAGCCGCAGAGATCTTTAAAGGTTCAGTCCCTAGTGCCATGGGTGCCGAGAAGCAGTGACGTCAGTGCCAGTAGATTTCCACTGAAGAGTGCAGCGTCTGCGTGTCGCATACGAGCTTGGTTATCTGGCACTCCTGGAAATTACATAAGCAGCCCTACACCCCCTAGTAAATCCCTTTCTGCTTTAACTAGCTAGACTGGAAACTGTTAGCTGCAACAATCATCCTGAGAGATACAGGTGTTAATTTGCAGACTAGCTCAAATGATACTGCATAGCCAACTGCTTTCTTTCCTGTGTAGATTTTCTAGAGATAAAAACAATTTCAGTGAGAGAGAAATTATCTCAGACAACAAATAAAAACTGTTCTACCCAAATGCAGTGAACTATGTGCATATTCTTTTTTTTTTTTTCCTACTCATCCGTAAAGGTCTTGCCTGCACCTTCAAGAACATCGTCCCGAAGGGCCACGTGCACTCCTACAGGGCACAGGCACTTTCTGGGCATTTAGCTAGTTGTCTTTCCTCATATTCTATCTCTAGTTCTTCAAACTTCTTAAAATTAAATCAATGAGCCAGAAAATTCAGACATCTTTAAGTTCAAATGTGTTTTGATTTTCCCAATTGATTAAAACTTGGCTTCCTAAACACCTAGATGTCCAGGTCCTGCCGTGATGATTCCTTCTTAATACTAGAACCCATATTTTCCCTTAATGGCAACTCTACAAAGCAAGCAACTCAGAACAAAGGATGGAGGTGAAAAAGAAAATGGTAAGAAACTGGCCACTTTATCCCTTCAAAAGAGATGGGCCACAATTAGTTCCACAAGAGAAGATAATAAATAAATAAGTTTATTTAAAAATGTCATGGGTGGGGCACCTGGGTGGCTCAGTCAGTTAAGCATCTGACTCTTGATTTTGGCTCAGGTCATGATCTCGGAGTCATGAGATCAAGCCCTACATCAAGCTCCGCACTCAGCAGAGAGTCTCCTTGAGATACTTTCTCCCTCTCCTTTTGTCCCTGCCCCAAAACACACATTATCTCCCTCCCTCTCTCTCTGTCTTTCTCCCTCTGTCTCTCTCAAAATAACTAAATAAATCTTTTAAAAAATGTCTTGGAAATATTTATCTCCAGTAGAAGCTTAGGTTTATTTTTTTTAGTCTAGAATGTCAAAAGCATCTTATTCTTCACCAATCCCCCTGCGGCCACGTTACCTAATACTTAAAGTCCAAGTTAAGCGATTGAAAAGACATGTTTTTATTCAAGTTCTGATACCAACCACCTCCATGAGTTTAGGTCCATCATTGAACCCTGAGTCTCTATTTTCCAATCTGCAAAATGAGGACTGTGGTGTAAATGGCCTCCAAGATTTCTTCCAGTGCTAACTTGGTTTGTTTCTATGATGTTGAATGTAAGATTTATATATGCCAGGGTCCAAAAATGTCATCAGGGCTGTGAACTCATTGTGTGCCTCAGAAAGTACATACCATGAGAACAAAAGCATTCCGTTCTTCACAGGATTTCTAGCTAATAAAATAGTTTATTCTGAATTATAAATTTAATCATGTTCTCTTTAACAAAAGCATGTTTTCAGCTAAATGAGTTATTTTTAACCAATATTTGTTGGGTAACTGCCATCTATCAAACATTAAAACACTCTAGGCTTATGAGGTCATTTGTCACAACCCTCTGAGGTGTTGTCCATTTCTTACACATGAAACAACTGAAACAAAGAAAGATGACTAAGTTGATGCAGGAAATAGATTTTTCTGAGTAGAAATTCTGGGATCCAAACCTTACAATTAGACTCCAGAGTCCATGTATTGAATACCAATGCAAGATTCTTATCCCTCACTAATAATGATGTATGAAATAATATAGAAATAAGTAAATAAAAATTATAGGTATACACATAATTTTTAAAGATTTTTGTCATGAAAGGTTAACATTTTTCAAGTGCTTTAGAATGTAAGCTTCTCTTTTTCCCTTTGAGACTCTATTTGAAGATGTAAAATGACTAAGTCAAATCAGATCATTTCTGACATTCCTCTTAGCTTTAAATGTCTTTAGGCTAAGAATCTTTAACAGCCTTTCTTTACCTGTTAATTTCCAAATTCTGTGACCCACCTCCTGTTAGAAAACACCTCATATCTAACAAATTACCTTCTTATCTTGTCTTCATCTGAAAGCACTAGAGTGACCAAGATATGCCTTTCTTTCACACAATGGCCATCTTCAAATTCCCAAGTGACATATAATCAACCCTCTCCTTGGACACTACCTGCTTCCTCGTTATGCTCCTGGAACATAGATGCCATCGTGGTGAAAATCACCCACAGCAAGCAACGAGATGGGAGTGTGGTACCCTCACACCACAGAGGTCTCATTATGGCAGCCCTGGACTCCCTGCCTGGACTTCATGTGACAGAACAGTAAGTTCTATCTGGCTTAAGCGTCTATAATTTGAGATTTTCTATCATGTGCAGTTGAAGTCAGCCTTAACTACATACATGAATATTTACATATGTTTTTAAAATATTGAAGTAGTATAAAATGTTGTGCTGCAGAATAATAACATACCTTGACAATCTTTTCGGTCCAAGAAATATAAAACTACTTCACTCTTTTTTTTTAAAAGATTTTATTTATTTATTTGACAGAGAGTGAGCGAGAGAAAGCATGAGCGGGGGGGGCGGTGAGGGAAGGGCAGAGGGAGAGGGAGAAGCAGGCTCCCGGGTGAGCAAGGAGCCCGATGTGGGGCTCGACCCCAGGATTCCAGGATCATGACCTGAGCGGAAGGCAGACGCTTAACCAACTGAGCCACCCAGGCACCCCTACTTCACCCTTTTTAATGGCTGCATTTGTTCAATTAAAAAACCATGTATAGAATGGGTCTACCCATTCAATGCTTTTAAACCATTCCTCATTGCTGAGGGTTATTTCCTAGCTTTGGCCATTATGAACAAAAGCTCCAGTCAACATCCTTGACCCTGCCTCTTTTTACACATAGGAAAACATTTCGCTAGCAATCATTCCCTGGTGTAATTGCTAAGTCCAAAAGTATTCACATTTCCCTTCCTCAGAAAAACTCCAGGTTGCTTTTCTAAATATCTTCCTAGTTTATTCTCCAACCAGTGGTATGCCACTTACGAGCATAAGTGATGTATATCAATCAAATCTGCCAATTTTAAATTTTACAGCCCCCCTAAAACTTCTCTTTTAAAGACTAAAAAATTCCCTGTACCTTTTCCTTTACTGCATGGCATAGTTTTCAGACTTTCCATCGTCAAAGCACCTCACACCAATGTAGTCAGAACCTCTCAAACTATACCAACCAAAACTATTCAAATTGCCACAAGTCAAGTTGACAACCTTTTTTTATGAAGGTTCAGATAGTAAATATTTTGGGTTTTGTGGGCCTGCTGATCTCTGTTACAGCTGATCAACTCTGCCATTGCAACACAAAAGCAGTCCTAGTCAATATATTTAAAAAATGAATGTCTATGTTCCAATGAGTTTATTGGAAAAAACAGGTGGTTAGCCAGATTTGACCCATAGGCTATCGTGTGTCATAAATTATAGTCTTACTATAATTTACCTTGATCTGAAAAAAGGAACTGATAGATAGTGAGGAATTAGGTGTGTCCAGAGAGAAACTAAATTTAATTTAGAGCCTAGCCTACAGTGGGTGCACACTAAATGTTTGTTGAATTAATAAATAGAACAATTATGTATGAGGTCTGTGAATAATCCTACACCTAACAGAAAAGGAGAATACATCTGAAAAAAAACACTGCAGGAGAAAAAATCAGTAAGAGAATATCTTCTCAGTGTTCTCACTAAGATGCAAGAATAGATGTGTTATATAAAACTGAAGTGGGAATTCATAGAAGAAAATATGCTGAGATGAATACAAAGATGAAGAGGAAGCTAGCTGAAGAAACTCAAAATGTAGGTCTACTTTCAAGGCAAGAAGGTATAGAACTGAGATGTATCTTATCACAAGAATTTTGCATTTTGTGATTACAAATGAAGCTGATCCTTTTCTTCCTAAATGAGCATTTCTTTATAGTTTACCAAAGATTAGTATTCACTCAAATAAGTGTAAATTGAGTGCCTACCACATGTCAGACACAGAATAAGGAATCCCCATCCCTGTCTTATTGAGTCACTGCAGCCATATGAAATCGGTAGTGTTATTTCCCCACTGAACAGATCATGAAATAAGAGCTGAGGGAAGTTGAGGGAAGCTGAGGTAACTGTACTGATGTCACAAAGCAAGTGTACTACTTAGACTAATGCTCACTGCTCAAAAAAAAAAAAAAGAAAAAGGACTCGAAAGCCCTTTGGTGCACATTAAAAACCAATTTATATTCTCTCGTGATTTTATGAGTTGACTGGCAGTTTCTCCCTCTTCCCATGATCATCACTGAGGCTGAATGTCTGAGGACTTGACCGGGCCAGCTCCTTCACCTGCTGAAAATATGCCCTGGCTATTGCCTGGGAGGTCAACCGGAGCCGTCAACCAGAGAGCCTCAGTTTTCCATTTGTGGAGTCTCCATGCTGCATGAACTGCTCACGGTAGGGCGTCTGGGTCCCAAGTAGCAGAAAATAAAATGTGCTGGACCTGAGCTAGCACATCTTTTCCATTGCATTCTGTAAGTCAAAGCCAGCCAGCCAGGTTCAAGGAGAGGACAAATGAGCTCTACCTCCGGAGGTAAAGAGTGACAAATGTGTACCAAGAGTGAAGAAATTATTGCTGGCCATCTTTGGAGCAAACTATCACACAGTAATTCATAATAATATATAAGCAAGAAATAAACATAATACAAATTATTTCTCACCTAAATGACAATTGGAAGTGAAGGATTCCTGGCCATCAGGCAGCTCCCCTCCATGCAATAATTCAGCCACCAAAACCTTTCACAATTTACTGGCTCACAATCATTTTATTCTAGCAAAAGGAAGAAAGGAAAACGTGAAGACACCCCACTTCTTAAAAGCCTCAGAGGAAGTGATACACATCACTTCTAATGACAACCCATAATCAGTAATCACATAACCACAAACAAACATGAGCAGGGTTAGGAAATATTCTTAGTCACTGGCTGGACAGCCATTCCATCCCTCTTTGCCTCCTCCCCCCAGAAACCTAGCTTGGCTAATCATCTTTGCCAACACTAGTAAGGGGAAAAGCCAGAACCAGAGCCTAGATCTACATCATTCTAGAACACATGCTCTCTCCATTATGCCTAGAGGAAAGAGGAATGCCTACCGTAAAGACCTTGTGGGAGGAGGACAAATAAACTAAGTAAAAAATATGCTATCCTAATTACTGCAATTATGATATACATTAGGTACTATGGGAGAAGACTATGGCATTAGAACAATGGAGAATGACCGAACATGAGGTTAGAGAAATAAAAATGCAGATGGGGAAAAGACACTATATGTGACAATGGAAACCACTGAAGGATTTTAATAAAAGAATGGCATGACAAGACTTTAGAAATATCATCCTGGGGTGCCTGGGTGGCTCAGTCTGTTAAGCATCGTAGGACTCTTGATTTCCGCTCAGGTCATGACCTCAGGGTCTTGAAATGGAGCCCCATGCCGGGTTCTGTGCTCAGTGGGGAGTCTGCTTGAGATTTTATCTCCCTCTCCCTCTGCCCCTCCATTTCTCTCTCTCTCTCAAATAAATAAATCTTAGAAAAAAGAAGAAGAAGAAATATCATCCTGCCCATATGATCGAACATAAAGATTAAACAATGGGCCCTCGATGGTATGTTAAATTATTCTATCAGAACAAAGGTCATTTATGTGTGGGATAAGATCTTCTCATGAAAAAGATTTAAATTATCTCTATTATTGATGTCTTGTACATCATTTTCATTTCTCTTTTAACCTATCTATGCTATCCTTTCTAAGATGGAGATCATTCTTCTTAGTAGAAAAGGCAAAAGAAAATAGGACTTGAAAAGTGGTTTTGTGTGTGTGTGTTTTACAAAAAAACAGCTTGTTCTTTTTGTTTCAGACATAGCTTTAGATATCTTTTCAATATACATCACATTTTTTAACATTAATTCTAACTGAAAGGACCAAGTAAGGTACCATTAAAGCTGTTGGGATAGGTTTGGAAGAGGAAGCTAGTGGGCTGATAATAATGTGAAGGGCATGTAACCATGAAATTCCATGCCATGCCTTTGGAAAGAATGGGGAAACTAATTATGTGAGGGACTGAGGGTGAAACTAACCTTATTGTGGTAATCATTTCACAATAAATATGTGTATCAAATCATCACTTTGTATACCATAAACTTAACATATTTTACATGTCAATAATATCCCAGTAAAGCTGAAAAAATGCAGAAACACTAAAGACTTCATGGAGATTCAGCTTATATAAGCTGTGTTTTTGGAAGATAACTGGAGTATGATTTGGAAAGTAAAAGGATTATAATTCAAGTACCATCTTAGTCATTTGGGCTGCTCTAACAGAATACCATGGACTGGGTGGCTTAGAAACAATAGCAATTTATTTCTCACAGTTCTGGAAGCTGGAAATCCAAGATAAGGTTCTGGCAGATTCAGTGTCTAGTGAGAACATACTTCCTCGTTCAGAAATGGCATCTGCTCACTGTGCCGTCACATGGTGGAAGGGGTGAGGTAGTTCTCATAGGCTTCTAAGAATATGAATCCCATTTATGAGAGTTCTGCCCTCATGACCATAATCACCTCCCAAAAGCCCCACCTCCTAGTACACTGGGAATTATCTTTTGACGTATGAATTCTGAGGGGGACACAAACATTTAGCTTATAGTAGGCACCTAGACCCCCAGTTACAAACTTATTAGTTGTGTAGGTAGGAGATACGCATGAAGGGCTGGACTATGCAGTGGCAGAGGAGAGTGAAAATAATCTGAGCCCTACAGGAGAAGTTGGGGAAATGGAAGTCAACATTAGAGTTTTACTCAATGAAACTCAAAGAATGGTAAGGCCTTGAACTCAGGTCATTCTCAAGTTTGGAAGGATTAGAAGGCAGTATTTTTTTAACGATTTGAAATAGAGGTTTTGTTATGAAATCACTATAGAATATCAAAGGAAATATTATAAATTCACAGCTGGTGACCAGGAAAGAGAATTGGGTTGCATAAGTTTGAGGACAAGAATAGCTGGTTCTAGTTTCCTAGCTACTGGTTCCTAGAAACTGGTTTTTGGCACTATCTTCCAAGCACGAGTCAAAATTTCTCACAAAAATGGTGTTTATTTGCTTGAGATTTGGGGTATAGGCAGTGTGTGTGTGTGTGTGTATGTCTGTGTGTGTCTATGTGTCTAGGTTGGTGAGTGGGTATTCATGCGCATACACACACATGCACATATGTATTTTTTCTTGGCTAGTGTAAGAAAATAATCAGAAATAAAAATTATAAAAATTATTGACTCAGAACTTTCCAACTTACTAGTTTAGTACCCTGGAACCCTCAGCACAGTAACAACTGAATTGTTCATAACAAGGAGAATGTATTTTCCTTCACAGTAAAAATTGCCACCTAACAATTTTTTTTCTATTGCTATCACTTGACATTTACTAGTATTCCAAAGGATTAGTGCACAGCAGAAAAAGCACATAGTTATTGTGTCTATATAAAATTAACTTTTTATATCCCCCAAATCACAAATTCCTACAGATCAAAGCTACAACTACTGAGTAAAAGGTAACATTTGGACATGATCATAAAACTAAACTCTTTTAAGTTCTTACGAAATTTGAAGTTAATAAAAGTCACATGAAATAATCCCCTGCATATAGAAATCTACTGATTTACATTTTAATGAAAAGGGAGCAATACTTAGAAAAAATAAACTTTCCAAAGCATACGAAAATAAATTCACTTCAGAACACGGGTCTACAGTTCTGAAAATTCTTGTGGTCTTTGAAAACACACATCCTCAGAAATTCTTCTGAGACCCAGAATTCGTAGACATACTTCACTCTTCCTATCCCTACCTCTTATCTCTCTTTTTTTTAATCCTAATTTACAACATTTGTCAAGCCCAGATAGGATGAAAGTAATGTAAACAGGCAGCTCTGTGCAGATTTTGTTGTAAAAATAGAAACTAAAGGCTTGGAGCTGTATCTGAGTCTCATTTGCTTGGCAGTGATGTAGATATTCAGACAGGACAAACTTTCACTGGAAGGTATGGCTATAAATAAAAATGTTCCAAAGAGAAAGTAACAAAATGGCATCTCTTCCCATGTGAGCCCACAGTGGAGTTGGATCCTTTCCTCCTCTCTGTTAATCAAACTCAAGTTGGGTTTCCTAATCGCTACATGAAAGACCTTTAATAAGTCCTGGTTATAACCTGGAGCAAAACCCCTCACTATCCATGTGAACTGACCCATTTTATAAGTAGTCAGGAATTTCAGGAATTTAATTTATAAGTAGAGGAATTTAAAGGCCATTTGGCTAGTAGTTGGTGCAATGAAGGACTTGGGGATCAAATAAGGACCTTCTATTGACCCGGGACCCATTGCTGTCAACTCTAGCTCACACAAGGTGAGATCCTCCCTGCTCCATGTTCTAGCACCTTTGCCATCTCCCCTGTGGCAATAATCGTTTCAACTCCTTTTTACTGGAATAAAAAATCGTTCAGATAATGATCTGTCAAGCGATGTTTAGGGGCATCCTTGGCTAAAAGAAGTTATAAATCATAAAGAATGAATAACGTTATCACTCTTTCTGGGGGAGAAGACCATTCTTTTCAATGGGAAATGTGTGTGATCCATATATTTTAAGAACTAGAAAGCTGAACAATGATGAATGATGACAGAAGAAAGGAGAAGTGGTATCGAAGGTTGATGGCAGATTAAGGCAGCAGAGTCAGGATGTAACCAAAAACTCACATTGTCTAGAGAAACAACAGCACACACTGAACTAGCCCATCATAGATGAGGAAGTTGCCTGAGAAAGGCAGACCTTGCTTTGGCTTTCAGCCTGGGAGCTCTGAAAGTGATCTGAAACCAGCCTCCTCCTCAAACTTTCAGAAGACACACTCCCCTCCACCCCTTTTATGAGCATTAAGATCTCATATCCTTTTTTAAATATGGAATTGTGTGCAAATATAGGTATTTCTTCATTTTAGAAATATAAATAATACATTAAATGTAAAGTTTCGGGCACCTGGGTGGCTCAGTCGTTAAGCGTCTGCCTTCAGCTCAGGTCATGATCCCAGGGTCCTGGGATCGAGCCCTACATGGGGCTCCCTGCTCAGTGGGGAGTCGGCTTCTGCCTCTCACACTCCCCCTGCTTGTGTTCCCTCTCTCGCTGTGTCTCTCTCTGTCAAATAAATAAATAAAATCTTCAATAAATAAATAAATAAATGTAAAGTTTCAAAGTATGCATACTACACTCATATCGTGTGCTGCGAAGGTCTTCTAAAATCAAGTAGTTAGTGGGTGTGGCCTTCCAGATGCTTACGGGTACGAATTTAATTAGCTGCTCTGGCACTTCCTGTTACCAGGCTAGGTAGATTGGATGGAAATTGTCAACTCTAGATTCCAACTGAGAAGCCAGCCCCCTACACACTGGTTTCCCTGCCACACAGCTGCCAGACTTCCCATCTCACCAAAAAACAAATCTGATGTCATCCCATACCCACTTTCATGGTTTTTCTTTTTTTTTAATTGAAGTATAGTTGGATGTAATATAAAATTAGTTTCAAGTGTACGACATAGTGACTTGACAATTACATGCATTACAATATCCTCACCCATAGTAAGTTATCACCTGTCCCCGGAAAGTTGTTACAATATTATTGACTATATTCCTTATCTTGTACTTTTTATCCCGTGACTTATTTATTTTATAACTTATTTATCTTACAACTTTGTACATCTTAGTCTTCTTCACCTCTTTTGGCTATCCTCCCACCCCAGCCCCTTCCCCTCTGGCAACCACTAGTTTGTTCCTTACATTTATGAGTCTGGTTCTCTTCTTGTTGTTTGTTTGCTTTGTTTTGCTTTGCTTTTTAGATTGCACATATAAGTGAAATCATATGATACTTGTCTTTTCCTGTCTTATTTATTTCACTTAGTATAATACCCCCTAGGCTTAACCATGTTGTCACAAATGGCAAGATTTCATTCCTTGTATAGCTGAGTAATATTCCATTGTCACATCTTTTGGTTTTTGGGTTTTTTTGCCTTTTTGTTTTTTTGGGGTTTTTTGCCTTTTTGTTTTCTATCTTCCCCCTTTTTATTGAAGCAGAGTTGACACACAATGTTACATGAGTTTCAGGTGTACAACATAGTGACTCGACAAGTCTATACCTGATGCGGTGCCCCCCACAGGTGTAGATACCATCTGTTACCACACAACACTCATACAATTCCATTACCTATATTCCCTGTGCTGTACCTTTTATCCCCGTGACTTACTCGTGCCATACCTGGAAGCCAGTATCTCCCACTCCCCTCCTCCCACTTTGCCCATCTCTCCCACCCTCTTCCCCTCTGGCAACCATCAGTTAGTTCTCTTATGCCACATCTTCTTTATCTATTCATCTATTAATGGACACTGAGGCTGCTTTCATACATACCCACTTTTAATGCTCCATCTCCTTCCTGTTGCCTTAAGGATGAATTCCAAACTCGACATGCCAGATACAGTCCTTCACAGCTGACCTCAACCTGCCGTTCAACCTCATCTCCCATAATTCACATCTTTCTCACAAAATCTAGCTTCCAACTAAAATGATCCTTTCCATTCAGAACTTCACCTGGACCTTCATCTGCACTATCATCCCTACTAGGAATAAAATAGACTTCTTCGCTCCTGGTGGCAAGACACATGCTCCTTTGTCATGTCCCTGCTCAAAGTTCGTATCTTTTGTTGTGACCTCCGCAACGACTCTAAGCAAAAACAGTTACTCTGTCCTCTACTCCCACAATATCTATCTATAGCATAGTTACAAAATTGAAACGGGCCTTCACATATCGTAGCATTCAGAATTTAGGATCTTCCCATTTATTGTGCTACAAACAAAAGGAATACCAGGATAAGAAAGACACAATTCCTCTCATTAAGATGCTAAAAAATTTGCACATAAATAGCTATTAATTGCAGGCAGAATAAGGATCCCCAAAAGTGTAATCAATGCATTATTGTAGTTCAAAGATGAATATAATTATATCTCGCTGTGGGGATCAGAAAACACTTACAGGAGGGGCACCTGGGTGGCTCAGTCGTTAAGCGTCTGCCTTCGGCTCAGGTCATGATTCCAGGTCCTGGGATCGAGCCCCGCATCGGGCTCCCTGCTCGGCAGAAAGCCTGCTTCTCCCTCTCCCACTCCCACTGCTTGTAGTCCCTCTCTTGCTGTGTCTCTCTCTGTCAAATAAATAAATAAAATCTTTAAAAAAAAAAAAAAAAGAAAACACTTACAGGAAGACCTTGAGTCTGAAGTGAGCCAGGAGGCTTAGGTAAAACTGATCAAGGAGAATTGAATTAAGAGAGTGGAGGAAATGAATCTGGGGAAAGTGGAGGCCCTCTCATTGGCCTGGAGCACGGACAGGTTAGGGAAATAAGGCAGCAAACTTTCTATGAGGTATTTCTCTCAAACGTGGTCTTGCAGGCCTGCCTGAGAAATTTATGTCTTGTTTCCATAGCAACCAGAAACCTTTCAAGGCTTTGGAGCAAGGAAATCTCAGGATCAGAGCCTCCTTAAATACAGGAAAAAGTCCCTATGAAATTTTCAGGTACTGAGAAATTGTACCAACCTTAAAAAGCAGAAGAAATAATATGAGCATTGATTTATGGTGCTTGACTCAAATGAGCTTGTAGCTAACAAGAATAACTGTCCCCAAATGATTCCACAAGCTTCAGCAGAGACAGTATTAAGTAGAAAATTAAAATTTTATAAATTGTACTAGTTGGCCATTAAAAATAGATAAAATAGCCTATGTGCGTGTTTGAATTAAGATAAACAGAGAAAGAAGTTGTTGCTATATTATGTCAATACAAACTGTATATTGAGTCGGCAGAATTAAAAAGTTGGTTAAATAAAATGAATTAATCAAACCAATTAACACCAAGTAAGTGAAGCAACTGGTACTATAACATTTTTTTGTTATTAAATTTTTTTTGTTTTATTTTCAACTGGAAAGCAAGGTTAAGGAGTCTTTTCAAGCTCATGGTGTTAGAAATATAGCCAAATCCAAAACAAATTTACCTTCAAATTTCTGCTTTAACTATTACAACCCTTAAATTAAACATTTATATTCAAAATAATGGTTCCAAATAATATTTTAGTATATTTTTATTATGCAGAAGTTAATATGGTAGTTTATTATAATATATTTTAAAAATAATTCTCTTCTCAAAAGGCCAAAGTAATGCTTTTGAACTTAATGGAAAAACAAATCTTCAGATAGAAAACAAAGATCAAGCAGATGGACTTTATCAAAAAAGAAATAGAGGTCTGAAAGAATTATGAAGATTTCTCAGTAACCAGGAAATACTTTAATTTTGAAAGTCTTAAACTGATTATGTGACTGATACCCAGTAACATACATTTAGTCACATTGGAAAATAATTTTTTTCATTCGATTAATTGCACTTCAAGCCTTGACCAACCTATTTTCGACAGTAACCACAGCTGCTTACGTTCATGAACAATCTAGAAATAAACCTACTGCTATGTCAGTTCTTTGAGTTTACAAATATTAGTTTCTGCTATCTACAAGGGAAAAATCATTTTTTTAAATCATTGGTGCTAAAGAAAACAAAGCTAAATGCTACTCATTTTCCCCCTGAATTCCAGGAACATATGTTAATCCCAAGGCAGGATTAAACTAGCAAACTTAAAAGTTAGCAAAAAAATTTATAGCGCTTCACCCCCACTGAATTTTCTCTGGTTCAGAAGGAAAAAGTAACCATTAAGGGAGTAACATGCATCTCCTACACGCATGACTTAGCGGCCATTGCATGCACGAATGCCATTAACTCAGGCAAGAGTTTGCAGAAAGTTATCTAAGGAGATATATATATGCATTCACACATAGACATATAAAAGCCGTATAAATAGGCACAAAACCGCATACCCAGAAATTTAAAGAAGTCACGCACAACTGAAATGGCCAAAAATATATAATTTAATAGTGTTTCTGTAAGAGGTTTTTTTTTTTAGAACATTAGTTGGATCTATCATGCCAGGATCCTCATCAAAACAATCCCCAAATGGACTGTTTAACATGAAATCTTGGAGACACAGCAAGATAACTGAGAACTGAATGAAAAGTATTGAGCGTATTATGTACACGACATTTAAGATAGGCTGCTATTTTTTATTATAAATAATACGAATATTATTACAATGAACATTGCCGTGTGGTTCTGATGTTAATGACCTGTTGCCCAACAATGTCAGGGTCCTCACCTGGGATAAGAGAGTATCATCTCAGTGAGATCGTCTCCTTTCCATAGAGCCTGCCCGTTCTCTGCATCTTGCTTATTTCTATACATCCTTCGCTCCTTCACACCAAATTGATCACTTCCTTGTATTAAACCAATATACTCACTGCAGGCTCTTATTATCTGTCGGAATTGTTCCAAGTCCAATTTTTAAAGTATATGTCTTCCGCCTCAATCACCAATAGCTCTTGCTTTCTATTTCTGTTTCTCCTGACATTGCCTTTCTTTGTTTCTAATTGCAACAGTTAGAAAATCTGTAAATCACTGCAGCCACAGGAGGTATGACACTCCTGAGAAACTTCCTTGGAAGGCAAATGTGTTTTGCTAATGCCTTCTGCTATGATGTCAAAGAAGGAATTCTGCATTTTTTCATGACTTCCAAATCCTAAAAAAAGATATCTCTGGGGGGGTCACCTAAAATATCTTTCCCAATGGTCAGAAAACTTTTCGTCTCTCGCTGTGTCCTATCTCAAGTCACAGAAGTGGCTGAAGTTAAAACCTATTCCTTAGGATGTTGTTTCAAAATTCCAAATCTACTGTGTAGAGATAAAAGATTAAAATGTTTTCTTCAGGAAACATTTGAAAGCGTAGGGACTATATTTGTTAGAAAACATCATCATCTGTTCTAGGCAGATCACCAACACACATTTGTTGAACAACTAATACACATTGAGCAACGATAATGTGTAAGTCACTGGGAGGTTCTACAAAGAAATACAAGCTAAGATCTGTGCCCTTATGAAGTTGTTGATCTGTTTATGAAGATAAGAAACAAATTCACAAGAAGATAAACAACATGAATTCTAAATGAGGGGTATCGAGCTTTATATGTACTTGGCACTTGACAAAGTAGTCTCATATCCATTATCATATTTAATTCACACATGTTAACTTCATAAAATAGGCAGCTCCATATTAAAAAAGAAAAAAAAGTAAGGTTCAGAGAAGTGAAGTTTGTTGCTCAAAGACATATTTAGTAAGCAGCAAAGTTAGAATTCTTTTCAAGTTCTTTCTTTGCTAAATACAGAGATCTTTCCACTATATTACTCTACCAGTTCAGGTCTAGTGAGGAAAATAGAGATAATGCCAAGAAGTTCCATAGAAGGAATTTGCCTTGCAGTTACTGATTCCAAGAGCTTCAAGGCCAACTGGAAAAGGTGAGGCATGCCTAAGATTAGCAACAGCCAGCATCTCGCTAGGTCTGGAGGGACATAGAGTTGGTGTAATGATGTTGCCACCGCCCATTGGCCTAGCCCAGGGCTGCCTGGAGACAACTAGCCCCAGTGAGAGATGCCCAGGTGGGCTGAGACCATGCGGAATGGGCTTCCTGGAGGAAGCTAGAACCCCACAGAAGTCACCCCCCAAAGCATGTGGGAGAGAATGAGAGGGAATAAAGAGAAAAGAAGATAGTAGAACCAAAGAATGAGAACTTAGTAAGTTTACTTCCAAACAGTGAACCTGATAAAACGCAGAGGTAACATTCTGGAGAAATCAGATCAGGAATTCTTAGGACACCTTAGTGGCTAAGCCGTTCATACTCAAGCTGGGCTTCATCCACCTTCTGCCAAAGCCTACAGGATTCAAGATACGTCATGAGTTCTCTTGTCGTTTATATTTTCTTAGGTGATCTCTTCACGTCTCCTGGGTTTAAATTTTATCTTTCTTAAGATAATCCTAAATTTCATAATCCAGCCTGATTTCTCCTGTGGGCACCAGGATCTGGAGGGAATGACAGTTATTTAGAAATACACTGAGGAGAAGGGAGAGTATTCTAGGAATGTGGTGGCGAATCTTAAGTCAAAGAGGAGAATAAAAACTGGGGCAACAAAAATAATTATAGATTTTGTACAGTACAAAGTATCATGTATATACTTCTAAATTGTGATAAATGTTATGAGAAAAATTAAAAGGGGAGAGAGTAGCAAAGGGAAACCTACATTTTTAGGTTGGTCAGAGGGGCAAGGAAGGTCTTTCTGAAATTAAACTGAACCTGAGAGATGAGAAGGGGCAAATTTCCAAAAGAGAGATGTTTGGACAAAGGCTAGAAGAGAGAGTCAGGTGAAAAATGCAGAAATGCAGCATGCATCAAGGGCCTAAGGTGAGAAGCCTCACGGTAGGCTTAAGGGACCGAGAAATTTCCTATGTTCGAGGAAAGCTGTGGCCCGTGGAGAGGTAACAGTTGGCGGGGGTGAAATGATAAGGGTCTTCCAGGTTCACCACCATCTTGAAGCCCACTTATATAGCTCAGCTCCAATGGCCCTTCACCATCTCTCTCAATCTTTCCTCCCTGCGTTGATCTTCTATCATTACAGCCCACACACCATATGCTATAGCTTTCTATCTTTTCTCTCTCTTTGCTGGAACATTTTCTTCTTCAACCCCTGCCCCTTCTCTATCTTGCAGTCTTTCACTCATCGTTCATGCACCAAACCAAATGGCAAGCAGAGGCAGCTGCTCCATTCTCTGGTGCCTAGAGTATAATATCTTGTTCATAGCTCTATTGTAAGGCTTGCTGCAATGCATATGTAATTTATCTTTTATATGTTACTAGAATATGATACCCTCAAGTTCCTTAACCATACATTATTCATCTTTGTAGCCTCAGTGCTTAGTCTTGGCAAATATCAATAAACGTTCCTTGAAGAATGGAAATATTTGTAGGCGAGAGATAAATATTAATGAGCTAAAATACTGTATGTTTAGACAGATGTGAGTTGTATGGATTACATCGAAAAGAAGAATAATAATCAATTCCGTGGTTTAAAATCTCCGCATACGGGCTGAGATGATTTGCATTCCTCTGAGCTGAGAGAATCTTGTGCTTTTTGTTGGCCACCATGTTAAGGAAGTTAATGATTCTTTTAAGCCAGTCTGAGTCTTTGAAATATTAATATAAATGTCTTCTATTGCCTGCATTTGACTCCTGCTTTCTATTCCCCATCTTCCTAGTCCTTCATGTACCTTCATTATTTGGTTGATAATCAGCGAATGGGGAAAGCTGAT
This sequence comes from Phoca vitulina, assembly GCF_004348235.1. Classification (NCBI taxonomy): domain Eukaryota; kingdom Metazoa; phylum Chordata; class Mammalia; order Carnivora; family Phocidae; genus Phoca; species Phoca vitulina. The sequence continues at coordinate 13,862,166 of NW_022589720.1, read as the reverse complement.
ATGGTAGAGTCGACAAAGCAGAGGCTATAGAGACAAAAGGCAAGTTTAACTCCTTCCTCCACCCTTGGCAAACTCGATGAAAAAACGAAGGCTTTCATCACCATCCAGTTCCACCTAAATACCAGCATTAGAGGACTTCTTTCATTCTCTACTCTATCCTTTTAAAAGTGACAGGTAGAGCTGCAAAGTGACCTGGCCACTGGAAAGGGAAGAATCCATAAATGTCATTTTGGATGTAATTCAGAAACATAGGAAAACACAAGCCAACAGCAAGTCTATTGAACGGGTCATGTCAGGCAGCCATGAAAGAGAAGCCATGTGGATCCTTAACACGGCTAACGCACAGATGTGAAAATAAGTAAAGGGAAATCTCATAGAGAATGGAACCAGGAAGCCCTGAAGGGGGAGCTCTCGCACAAGTACCACTAGGTGCAGCCTGCAGAACCAGGAGGAAGAAGGATAACTCTTATCGTGAAGAGGGAGGACTCGGTTCACATAGGAATTTTATCTCCTGCTTTTAAGTAAGGAGGGAAGATCTCTTTCCTTCCCAGCAACAACACACTAACCACCGCTTGCAGCCAATGAGAAACCACCACAACCTCAAACTCTTGTTCTTCTCCAATGAACTTTTGTTCAAAACAACCCTCCGCAATTTCCTCCTAAAACCTAACAAAAGCTGATCTTGCCTCTGTCCCTTTGGACTTGCCTGTGATTTGCCATAGTTTGCTTGTCCCAACTTGCAATTCCTCTGCTGTTTCCTAATGAACTCATTCTGCTGGTAAAATAACCGCCTATTTTCTTTTTAAGGTTAATACAGGCTTCCTTTGGCTAGCAACAGGGTGTCTACAAATATTGGTCCCAGACCACGCCAGGATACCCCCCATAATGCTGACTGAACTCTCCTAATGGGCCACCAGGAATGGTCCACATACTCAAAGACCCACAGATCTTTGGCAAGGCCAAATGCCATCAATCTCTTTGCTACTCCCAAGAAGCCAGGACACTCTCACCTAGTATCCTGGAAAGTCTAAGTCAAGATTTTTTCTATTTCCTTTCCCACTGGTTGTTACGACAAACTCTGTATCTTGCGACCTCCTAGGATCTTCCCTTTTGATTCTCAAGGGCATTTCTTCCCACAGCAACATCAAGTTCTTCTGGACACTGATTCTCTCCCTCATGATCCTGGCATAACAATCACAACTCAACTCCTGGCAGATTGGAAACCTCCTTGGCCATAGGAAGGGTCACATACAAAGAAGTACAGAAAACAAAAGTACTATGATTAATAGATAACATTTCAAAAGATTATCCCCCTGTGTATGTAAGTCCTCCGTCTTATTTACCCATCCTCAAAATGGAGATAATATCTGCTTTATCTGCTTCATGAGATTGTTGTGACCGTCACAGAATATAATGCATGAAAATATGTAAATGGAGTCTCATCTCAGGCAGGGATTTGGTTCCCAAAGAGCAAAATAAAAACCCTGTATGTTTTTTTAAAAAATCACCCTTGGATGATTAGGGACAGCATACAGGTTCTGTGCCTCAAAGCCTGTGCCATCATGCTCAGACGCACGAAATGTTGAGAACCACCTGAGGTAGGTGGATACAGGGAAACAAAAGGAAAATCTATAAGCTGACTTTTAGGCATTCAATCCATTTGGTATTTAAGAAAACTATCAAGCTCCCAGACAATGACCAGAACAAGGATGAAAATCTTACATGTTCTGTTTTGCCTACCAGGGTTAGTCCGGTTGGGTTAATATTAAGCCACTATGGTATCAATAGGCTGGCGGGGGAGGGGGATTGTAAAGATTTAAAAAACAAACAGAGTACTGCAACCCATTGTTTTCTATTGTGGCCCCAAATATCAGGGAGACGCTTTTGCAAAGCCTTCCCACAGTATGACAAAGGAGTCGCTCACAGTGCAGTGTCATCCCTAGAGCGCAGTGACTAGGCTTAGACCAAAGCTCCTCAGCCAATCTCACTGCTCCTCTCTGAAAGAGCCCAAAAGAAGGCCCTGCTGTCAACAGCCGGTCCTCTTGCCCTGGGCTACACCTCTCCCTATGTGAAAACATGGCCCCAGCCGTTTAACAGCTTCTTATTCTTAAGATCTAATTTTCTTTAAGACTCAGACACCAATAACTCACTTCTCATTTTAGTGCCAGGCCGATGGTGACAGCCCATAGGAGCGCCTCACGGTGCGGACACAGCTGGCCGGCATTTTCCTCTAATCACAACCACCTGACACAGAAGACTTATGGAGTTTTCTGGTGCCTTTTATCTGGAACGCTTCAGATGAGGGCAGGAGAGCTGAAAGTAAAACCTTCTTAGAAATTCTAAGCACTGGCCAGACCTCTCAGAACTGGAGTTAACTCTTTCCATATCAGTGGGAAAATACGGAGTTGCATGCCCTACATTTAGCAATCACTGCCCTTCTATTGTGCTACGGAAGCAAAGATCCATCATATACCAATCAGGGCATTCGCTCTACCTTAAGTGCCCCTGAAACCTGTTCACTGGAAATCCAATGGCCATTAGGAATATGGCTCTTCCAAATCTTATAGCTCTGAATTTTATCCTAGCCAGGATAAGAAGGATGTAAGCTCTGAAGATCGAGAAATATTGCCTGCACATTACCAAAAAATAAATGGCTAAGGGTGTAGGGATGGGGACAAGGAAGGTGGATGTTGCTTTAAGGAACATAAAGAAATAAAGAGATAATGAGGTAAAGAAATCTTTGTGATAGTAGAATTGTGTGTCTTGAGTGTAGTAGTGGTTACACATCTATACATGCGATAAAATCACATAGAGCTTTCTATACGTACAACCGAATGTATGTAAAACTAGTGAAACCTCAGCAAGGTTTTTAAACTGGACTAATGTCAATTTTTGAGCTTTGATATTGTCTCTATTATGCACGGTATTATCATGAGGGTAACTGGATGAAGGACGCATGGAAGCTCCATTCTGAATCCTACAGGTCTTTATTTTTGCTAATAAGTAGTCATGGTTTACTATATTCAAATCAAGTTCTACAATATCAGAAACTTAATATGAAAAGAGTCTTCATTTCATTAGCAGAAAAGCTTAATATTTATCTCTTCTCACTTTTTGCACAAAGGTATATAAAATAGTAAATCTGGGAGATTTATAACCTTTAAACTACATGTCTGAGTGATTTTTATTCCATCGATAGCCTATGCCAGTTTTTCTCACAGTGTGGTTTCTGAGCCATCAGTATCAGTATTTCTGAGCCATCAGTATCAGTATCAAGTATTTCTATCTTGGTAGAAATGCAAATTATCTGCCCCTCCTCATACTTACCCTCCTGAGGCTGAGGAAAGGCAGGGCATCTGTGTTTTAACAACAAACCCTCCAGATTATTTTGATGCACGTTAAGATTTGAGAACCACCACTCTACATTATCATTGTTATAAGATTCCTGTTTAAAAAAAGAAAACGAACATGCAATTTTAACCTCTGATATAGTGCCCTCTCTCTGTTACACCTCCCTCCTCAATACTGAATTCCTAATGTCCCTTGAAGACCCAGTCCCATCATGCCAGTTCATAGAATTCCAATTTGCTCATTCTAGAACAATTCCTAAAAGCTCCATCAAAAATATTGCATGTAGACAAGTTCTGATTCACTAACATCCGATTCTGTTCAAAACTGCTGTCTTGGTGATAGGAAGTGCTTTTCACATCCTTACATTACAATTTTCCCAATATATATTCATTGATTATACTTTTTTATACATCCCTGTTTGGCTTTAGAATTTCTAAAGAAAAACTGTTGATTGTCAAGACGAATGGCATACTCTGATATGGATAATTCAAATCAAATAGTCTCAAAGTCATTTCTCTTTAACCTAGAGTTAAGCACAGGATTTTTTCATTTGTTTATTTGGGAGACAGTAGATCTTCTTCTTAACTATATTCTTCTTGGGCTGATATCAGCATGAGTTCACAGCGCTGGAATATATATAGTTAGCCTACAACATTCTGAGTGATATTAATAAGAAAAGACAGTACTAAAATTGGTTATAATTAATCCCCAAAATATATTTCTATATTTTCATTCTAGCTAGTGTCCCACAATGGGAAGTCACCCAGTCATTTGCTTCAGTCCACCTCCATGTTCGTAACAGATGTGGAATTGTCCCTGATGCTATATAATCAATTAATCAAATATACCTAGACTGGTAAAATGTAAGCGTTTAAACTGTAGGGCTTTCAGAGAAGAAATAGAATAAGAAAGCTTGGGTCCAAATTCATCCTGATACTCAGACAGGTAAGAGCAATACTGTTTTTCACATGTAATCTCAAGATGTCTCAACAGAACAAGAAGAGTAACTCATATTTACAAAATGCAGATCTTAGAACGAAGCATTGAGAAACACTTCAGATTGTAGTAGGTATCTGTCTGTAGTATAAAATAAACCACCACCATTTTGAAGACAAAACGTAGGATAAAATGGTAAGGAATGTGTACAAGAATTTCATGTGGTGAGGGTATTCTTCAAAATGGTGGTAGGCTTCAGGCAAACAGTGAGACCTGAGCTTCGTTGATTTGTTCAAGAATTTATTTTAATTTTTTTTTTTAAAGATTTTATTTATTTATTTGACAGAGAGAGACAGAGCGAGAGAGGGAACACAAGCAGGGGGAGGGGAGAGGGAGAGGCAGGCTTCCCGCAGAGCAGGGAGCCCGATGCGGGGCTCGATCCCAGGACCCTGGGACCATGACCTGAGCCGAAGGCAGACGCTTAACGACTGAGCCACCCAGGCGCCCCAAGAATTTATTTTAATTTTTTATTACAAAAATCAATATTTGCTCTTTGAGAAAAAATTACATTAAGAAAATCAGAGAATAAAATGAAGCAAAAAATAAATACAAATACCCATAAAATCCCCAAAAGGGAAAGTGAGAATGATCTTGCTGCATCTTTCACAGTGACATTTCACCCGTGAGAAAACGTTAGACCATGAGAGATGCCATGCTGGCTAGCAATTTAGACAGAAAAAATGCTGTTCTTCTCACAATAAAATTACTTTGCCACAAAGCATCACAACAAAACAAATACAGGAACTAAAATAGAACAATAAAAATAATATGGGCCCACTGTGCCCTGTTATAAATAACAGCAGAAATGTGTGTTTGCTATGAGGAAAGAAATAATGGGCATTGAAGGAAGTGTGCTTGGGGCATGCACGTTCCTTAATTCATTCCAAAACTAGGTAGTACATGCCTTTGAAGTGCTGGGGATATAGCAGTAATCAAGATATAAACTCCTTGCTCTCTAAGATATTATAAGCTAACAGGAGAGACCAAAGGTGAATTTACCCTGAAGCCCAGGAAGCAAAGCTTCAGGGTCCCTTGTTGGCATGGGTCTTTCCAAGAGCCCTCGTACCTGATTTTGTACTCATTATTTTGAATTATTTTTTAAAGGATCAGTAAAATTGTGTAAGCTTCAGACCCCACAAAACCTGCATTCACCCTGGATTAGAGAGATAATAAACAAATGAAGATATAAACAGGATAATTTCAAGTCCTGACAAGCGCTGTGCAGGAAATAGAAGTTGATCTGATAGAGACTGACAGGACTATTTTAATATGGGGGATCAAAGAAGAACTTGAGCCAAGACCTAAATGAAAATGCCTTAGAGGGATTTGGATGAAAAGTTTTTAAATACTACTTTACATTGAGTTTATTTACATATTTAACATGTATTACATAGAATTTATTCTTGCAGTAGAATGATATTAAATTCAGAGAGATTAATCACAACTTTGTAAAAGTTAAGCCCTGCTCATATTTTGTTTTCCACAGGTATGTTCAGGAGAATTCACAAGAACTGATCAGTTTTATGACTTCCAGATTTTACAATGAATATATTAGTATTGGTTCTAGTTATTTTTATTATAATACCTCATGGCTCTTCTTCTGGAAATATTTGAATGTTTAAAAGTCAATACATACATATATATTATATATATTTTATTTTGGCAAGCCTAGTGAACTAAATCCCTCTGAATTAAAATACAATGTGTGCATTCGTATGTGTGTCTAGTTCTAGATTTACAATGTATTCATTATTCATTTTATCTACATGAGAAAAATAAATAAACCAAAAAATGTGTTGCAAGTAAAGGGTAGAATTAACATTCATAAAACCTTTAACTGACTTTTATGTCTTGTGCTGTAAATGGGGTAATTAAGAAGTTAGAAATGGTTCGGTTCCAAACACCATTTTTCAGCTCTAACAGCAATATAAAAATATTAACTGTAGTAGTCATCCTCACCAAGTAGTATTCTTTTTTTTTCTTTAAGGCAACACTCATTATATTTATTTTACTAAATAGTATGGTTCAAAAAAACACAAACGAATCAGAAAACTTTTACTTAAAACTAGTCCACCGAGATGGATGGGGTTGACCCCATCCCATCCCCCTTCTTTTTTATGGATCTGGAGCTGAAGCCGTATCTGACAGCAAGCACTCATGTATACTTTGCCTTTCCTTTGAACATGAATAAACTTCTCTGAACAAGACAGACAAATGAAGTTTTACAAGTTACAGGCACTTTATGTTCCCAGTTTTAAAAATAAGCCAAGTGAAAAATATTTAATAGAAGTAACTGGATATGTTTAAAAAAAGAAGAAGAAGAAGATAGCAGGAAGGGAAAAATGAAGGGGGGAAATCGGAGGTGGAGATGAACCATGAGAGACTATGGATTCTGAGAAACAAACTGAGGGTTCTGGGGGCAGGGGATGGGTTAGCCTGGTGATGGGTATTAAAGAGGGCACGTATAGCATGGAGCACTGGGTGTTATATGCAAACAATGAATCATGGAACACTACATCAAAAAACTAATGATGTAATGTATGGTGATTAACATAACATAATAAAATAAAATAAAATAAAAAGAGTAACTGGAACAGACAATGGTTTAAGAGTTCTATCGTTCTATCATTAGTTCTAGTGACTTATACTCAATGCAAACAGCATCAAACACGTAAAACAAACAAAAGTTTAACTGGGGTTAATGGGCATATATGTAAAAAAGAAATCCAAGTTATTACAACTGGAGAAAAATGGCCATTTGAATCCAACTTAAAGATAATGCCAACAATGTGCATTAAATCAGTAGTATTCTTTATATCTTTTCATATTAAGAATTAGAGACACCTTGCTCTAAGTTCTATGTTAGTGGTCTTTTTTCACTATAATATTTTGTCCAGTATAAAATGCTTACACTACCACAACTGTACTTCTTTTGAGTTCTGAGTCCAGAAGTAAATATTTACAAAGCTATTTCTTACCTAATGTTAACTTTCAAATCAACACATTTCAAGACAAGATCTATTTAGAAAGATATCTATGTTGCTAGAATTAATTAATCAAAAATAGCTTCCATCTGACTCACATCTAACTCCAAAATTACAATTCCATTGTAATAATGAGAAGCATATTGATGTTACAATGATTATGTCAAGAGTTGAAGAGGAGAAAGAATTTTAAAAAAAGAAAAAAACAGAAGCAGAAAGATAAAGAGCCACAGGAAGAAAGGAGAGGAGGGGGATGAATAGGGAGATGGAACTCCATAGGAAAGGAAAAGCTGAGGATTGAGTAAGCATCAACTCTCAGACTTTCTTTGGCTTTTCTTCTACTCATAAGTTGAACTTCTACTCTGTTTATTAAAGTGGTCAACTTCACTGCTGTTTCCTCAAATTTACCCCTGAGGTCATGTGTCTTTTCATTTCCTTCTGTACTACACACCATCCACTTTTCCACAGTCTCTTCTTGCAAAACAACCAAATCCCAAGTCAACGATTCAACATCTGGACTCGTCTAGTCTTAGAATTTTCACGTCATGGAATCTTTAAAATTCATATAAATGAATCAATTCTACACTCTGATAAGCCATGCTGCTTCCCTTGAAAGGATCTCTGTTTAGTTAAGTGACTCTTTTTTTTTTTTTAAGATTTTTTAAAAATTTATTTGAGAGAGAGAAAGCACGAGCAGGGGGCAGGGCAGAGGGAGAGGGACAAACAGACTCCCTGCTAAGTGGGGAGCCTGATGCAGGGCTGGATCCCAGGACCCCAAGATCATGACCTGAGCCAAAGTCAGATGCTTAATCAACTCAGCCACCGAGCCCCGCATCTCCGCTTAGTTAAAAGAACAGTACATTTTTCATGAGTACTAATGATATTATATTCCTCCAAATACAATAATTATATGTTGAAAAAGCTTGATAGAAGATAGTATCTCCATAACATAAACAATAGTGTTATTCCCTCATCATGAGATCTACAGTCTCCATATACGAAAGGAGACTCTTTACCATATAAAAATTCTAATTACCATAATATTTCATATCATAATTCCAAATAGTCTATATTTATGTGGGTTCTCTATATACTAGAATTTACAGAGAGAGAATGTGTCAAGTCTGTTTAAAGTTGAAAGTGTTGGTAACCAGATTTTATTTATCTAGGAGCTCAGAGAAACAAAAGAGTACAATACCAAACTGGAAAATTTTTAAAGTGCAAAGAAAGAAACTTGTTGATTGGAGTTAAGAAAAAAAAAATTGGTGATTATAGTATGAGGGGAGAGATACAAAAAGAAAGAATCACCTTAGCAAGTTAGAGCTGAAAGAATTTTTTGACCCTAGGAAAAACACATCCTGAGCAAAGATAATGCTTTAGATTAAAAGCAATGAAAAAAGTTGACTTGTTTTATGCCATACGAATCAGATCTTTGTTGGTAACTCTAGCCTCCTGCTATTCAAGGTGTGGTCTACAGACCAGCGGCACCAGCAGCATCTGGGAGCTTGTTAGAAATGAGGACTCTTGGGGTCCATCCCACACCTACTGGATCAGAACTAGTATTTTAACAAGGTATCCAAGTGATTTATATGAATTTTAAAGATCCCACAATTTTAATGATAAATAAACCTATACATACATGAACAGGTTGTGAATATATTTGGATAAGTAATAATTATTATGACTTTTCATAACTGGTATCTGCCATATTGTTGATTTCTAGGAGCCACTGAACAGAAATTATTTGTACAGCATCATTTAGAAATATCATTAAAATTACATAACTCAATGGACTTGATATCAAATAATAAGCAGACCATGTGAGCTGACAAAGGTCACTTATGAGTTAATGTGTATATCTAAAATCTAGAGCACAGAAAGACAGAGTAGGAAAAATAGAACTTTTGTTTCACAGAGAAATTCTGGATCCTGGTAAGAAACTACTGCTGTTAATAGCAAAGATGCTGACATTTTAAGATACAAAGGTGAATTCTCAGCCCCTAAAGACATCTCTGAACATATGACAATATAATTATTATACACTTAAATGTCAAAGGTTAGCCTTTTATTTTTTATAGCAGAGATTATCTAATTATAACAACCTATTTATAGGATATTAGACTATAGCTGCATTAATTCCAAATCCAATCCTCCTAGAGGATTAGATTCATTTCTAGATGATTCCATATGTTCCAGTAGATTTCACCTATTTTTATTTATTACTATATTTTATCTTTAAAAGCTATTCACTTAGGGCTCAAAATGTTAAGAGAAAGCCAATAGAAATAAGAACTGATACTGTAAAATGGTGTCACCTCTGTGGAAAACAGTATAACAGTTCTTCAAAAAATTAAAAATAGAATTACTATATGATCCAGCAATTCCACTTCTGGAATTATAGTCAAAAGAATTAAAAGCAGGGTCACAAAGAAGTATTTATACACCCATGCTTATAGCATCATTATTCACAATAGCCAAAAGAGGGAAATGACCCAAGCGTCCATTAAAATATGAAAGGATAAACAGAATATAGTATATACATACAATGGAATAGTATTCAGGTTTAAAGAGGAAGGAATTTCTGACACACATTACAACAAGGATGAACCAGGAGGACATTATGCTAAGTGAAATAAGCTAGTCACCAAAAAAAGACAAATACTGTATGATTCCACTTATATGAGGTAACTAATGTAGTCAAATTCTTAGAGAAACTGGAAGGGGGTTTCCAGGGGCTACGAGAGGGGAAAACAGAGAGCTCTGTTGCATGGGCAGAGAGCTTCAGTTTTGCTAGATGAAGAAAGTTCTGAAGATTAGTTGCACTACAATGTGAATTAACACTACTGAACTTTACACTGAAAAATAGTTAAGATAGGGACGCCTGGGTGGCTCAGTTGATTAAGCATCTGCCTTAGGCTCAGGTCATGAACCCAGGGTCCTGGAATTGAGCCCCACGTCAGGCTCCCTGCTCAGTGGGGAGCCTGCTTCTCCCTCTTCTGCTCCCCCTGCTTGTGCTCTCTCTCTCTCTCTTTCTCTGGCAAATAAATAAATTAAATCTTTAAAAAGAAATAGTTAAGATGGTAGGAGTGCCTGGGTAGCACAGTCAGTTAAGTGGATGACTCTTGGTTTCGGCTCCTGTCATGATCTCAGGGTCATGGGATCGAGCCCCACCTCAGGCTCCACGCTGAGCGAGGAGTCTGCTTGAGGATTCTCTCTCCCTCTCCCCCTGCCCCTGTCCCCCCATGCTCACTTGCACTATCTCTATATATATATATAAAATAAATAAATAAAAATTTTTAAAAATAGTTAAGATGGCAAACTTTGTTATGTGTATTTTACAGTTTATGTTTTTTAATTTCTTAAATGGAAAAAAACAATACAGAGGACACAATACCCAGGTGGTAATGTGGCATTATTCACAATGGTAAAACACCAGAAGTATGAGGGCAGTTCATCACCAAGAGAAGGGCTGAACACTTTATGATACATCCATACCACAGAATAATATGAAGACACCAACAGTAAATCTGTTGATTTGAAAGGAGTTCCACAAAGTATAACCAAGTGAGGTAAGTAATGTGGAGAAAATCGTGTGTACATGATCACATTTTGAAAAGCAAGCTATCAACAAATTTAATAATAATAACATAATAATAATCATTGACATGACTGAATTTTCGTTATGTACCAAGTACTTTTCTAAGCACATGGCACAGACTAATTCACTTCATCTTCATAACATCCCTGTTACCTCACTTTAAAAATAAGGAAGCTGAGTCACTGAGGGTTTAGAAAGCTTCTATAAGGTCACACAGCAAGCACCAGCACTAAGGGGCAAATCCAAGAATTTGACCTTGAGAAGCCTGTCTTCCAGTGTATGGGTGCATGGATGCGTCTTCCTCTGTGTGATTCCAGACACGTGGAAGGATGTGGAAGAGGTTGATGATGTGAGTTATGGGGAGTAGAGTCAGGCATGCTAACATGGGTAAAAGGAGGGGGAATGTAGAGAGTGAAAAAAAGGAAAAAGACAGCCAAAAACATAAATGATAGGACCACATTTATGCACTTTCGTAACATTACATATGTGTAAGGGGAAACGGTAAAATCCAAAAAAAGACAAATTTATTTTTTGCTTTTTGGAACCTCGGCAACACTATTGATAAAAACGAAATTGTAAATTATCAGATATTATAGACAGATTTCTATAATTGCAGTTGTTTTCTATGTTTGAATAATTAAGTGGAAATCAAATATTTGTGACAGTTTACTTATGCCTTTTATCTTGTTTCAAAAGACTGTGATTAGTCCTTTCAGTGTTTCCAAAAATAGTAACAAGGATGAATCCATGATCCATGGAGTGATAATAGGTGTTTGTAGCTGGGGTGGGGGCGGGGAACGATATGCTTTATAATCAAACCACTGTGGAAGATACAAGGTTAAAGAAGGTTCACTTCTTAACCTTCTTTAGCTAGAGGGCCCGGCCCCTTTTTTAATGCTATGCCTGTTAAACCTCGTCCAAAAAATGATTCCACAAAGCAGAATCTAGGAGCCAATTACCTACAATATAGCTTTTCTTTTTTTTTTTTTTAAGATTTTATTTATTTATTTGAGAGAGAGAATGAGAGAGAGAGAGCACATGAGAGGGGGAGGGTCAGAGGGAGAAGCAGACTCCCTGCTGAGCAGGGAGCCCGATGCGGGACTCGATCCTGGGTCTCCAGGATCATGACCTGAGCCGAAGGCAGTCGCTTAACCAACTGAGCCACCCAGGTGCCCTACAATATAGCTTTTCTTAACCTTCGAAACTGCCAGAAAACCAGTCTGTTGCAAGGAGGCAATGAGATTAATAATAGTATACGGAGGCTTTGCTTTTTTTGTTTGTTTGTTTTTTTTACATTCGATATTTTACCATGCATAATATATTGGTAGCAGAAAACCAAATCTGAGCTCAGCCAAATGTTTCATTTATCTTTTTGAAAATACAGGGTTGGGCGCCTGGGCAGCTCAGTTGGTTAATTGTCTGCCTTCAGCTCAGGTCATGATCCCAGGATCCTGGGATAGAGTCCCCATCAGGCTTCCTGCTCAGTGGGGAGTCTGCTTCTCCTTCTCCCTCTGCCCCTCCCCCCTCCTTGTGCGTTTTCTCTCTCTCTCTCAAATATATAAATAAAATCTTTTTAAAAAAATGAAAGTACAGTGTTTGCTCACAAAAGTCAATGTATTATTGTCCAGTAGTATTATAGTACATGATTTCCAGGTATGAACTTCCCGTTATTTACAAACTGGTCTGTCCAAAGCCATTTTTCTGTTAATGTCTATTTTATGTCCTTTAATGGTGTCAAAAGTTTTATTGTCAAGCCTTAATAGCCTACTTCAAAGTAATGAAGAAGCTCAAAAAACAAATCAACTTAAACCCGTGTAACTGCTCTGGTCCAATCATTAACACTTAGGCAAGAATCAATACTTAAAACTTGTATGAGATTGATTCAATAAGTACCTATGTTTAAGGCACTTCAGTAAAGGCATGGGAATCCTAAAACAGTTGCCTTACACTTCCCCTCAAGGAGTTCATAATCTACTAACTAGTCACGATAGTGACTGAAATATGTTTAAGGAAGTAGGAATTTAAAAAAGAAAAAAGATTGTATAACCTGGTCAAAGAGATCAGGTCTCCTAATGAGCTGCCTTTCATACTGGCGGCAAGACTAATGTGTTATGAAACCTTTTCTTAAAAAGCTGTTATTGCTCTACTTCCCAAGGACTACAGCTCACTTTTGAGATGGGCATGGATAGTCCTGCTCTTTCAACTTCATTGGGTTTTTGTGAGGAACCAGTAAGAAACAGATATGAAAGAATTTTAAAGATTTCCTAAATATAAAATGATTTTATGGTTAGATCTAAAGATTGTGCCTGTTTCCTAATTGTGAGAAACAACAGGGTTCCATGACAGAGACTCCCACTTGTCTTTCAAAGTCTGTCCTCCTTTCTTCCCCGCACATGGCTGCTCAACCTCATTTGTAGTTAAAAGTGTTGCCATGTGTTTAAGTTCCACTCCCAGGCCTAGGTCCCAATTTCATGGGTACGCCTCATCCACAATCTCTTCTCCTTAGTGCCCTTGGAATCCTTTGCAACCAACTTTGCCCCCGTGGAAATGAGGACTGGCCAAGGGGATGATGGAATAATAGAATTAGAATGAATCTGGATCCCTGAATGAAGAATAGTGTGGAGCACATACTTGCCCATCTGGAATATTCAACTAGGTCTCCTATGTGGGAGATACATAAATGTGAACTGTTGGATTATACTCTACAGAGAGAATTCTACTATCTGAGTGTTAGCCCCAGGTTTGCCTCTGCCCAACTGGATGATCTCAGACAAGTTGCCCTTTCCTCATTTCTAAATTGAGAGCATCTGGCTAGATCAGTTTTTAACAACTGTGATTCACAGAACACCAATTATCACATTTTTAAAATTATTTCAGAGGGCAGTTTGGTGGAAGAGGGAAGGATAGGGGCCAAGGGAAGAGGAAGGCATAAGAATCACCAGCCAGTTGGTTTACAGACCCCTCATTAACTCCCTCATCAGCCAGTGCAACTCTCTTTTTATATATTGGGCATCCAAGGAAGTATTTGAGCAAAGAATTTTGCAATTAGAGATATTTATAGAAAACCACTAAGCTATAAAATCCCCAAAATATATTTACTTTCTGAAATTCTATGCTTGTAGGTATTTAACATTGTTTCTCATTAGTGGCGATGGCTTTTTCTTTGAAACATCTGTGTGCTTTTCCTCATTTGTCCTTTGTGATCAGTGACACATATTTCATAAGTGATCTAAGTTACTCATAGAAGCCATGATTATAAAACATAATTTCCTTTGTGCAAATTAACTAGGCTATCCAGGGATCTAAGATATGATCTTGACCTCATTAATATTGTACTTGAACCAACTCAGCTAAAAAAATAGTAAGACATATCTTGATGCATTTAATGAGTTCATTAAAATCTGTTTGGTATCTTCTATTTTTGTTTTGAAAGAATCCTGGATGAGTGACAAAACTGATTGTTTCATCATGCATTAATGTCTTTTTGACTTAATAATCTATCCCATGTCTCTGGTGATGGTGCCCGTTGCATGTCATTCTGCTATAATGGCAAAGCCTTTCCTTTGCCTCATTGACAATCAAAGTGTGATCAATCTGGATACCCAAGATTACTTTCAAGACCTTTTCATCCTGGGCATGAGAAGGATGGCTCAGCTACAGGCATCACATCCATGTTCAAGATCGATCGGGAGGTAGAAGGGTCAGTGACAGTGACATGTCCATCTTATTAGATAAGCTTAAGCTTCCCCATAAGACCTGCTGCAGACTCTCTCTTCGGGAGAAGCATGCCAAAGGACCATGCCAAAGGCAGCCAGAGGAGTGGCTAAATGTTAGGTTTTCGATATTTCCCTCCCCAGCCCATCATGTTCTCATCGCTCCCAATAAAAGAACTGTGGCCTAAGCAATTGAGATAATTGTGCATTCATTTAGGTTTTCTAAAATGCATCTTTATACATATGTCTTCTTTTTGCTGCAAATGTTCCCGTTATTATCATGAAATGTAACCTTTCAGAAACTGTAGCAAACAGAATTCTAAGAGGTGACAAGGTGCCTGCTCCAGGCAGAACTGGGCTCAGTCTGGGTGTCACTCCCCTGATGAGGCTAGGAATCAGGTGCCTGAGGAAATCCAAAGAGAGTCTCTGCGCGGGGCTGATCTCATGTGAAACATTTTGAAGGGGCTGGGCCTTCCTGAAGTCACACAGACCCTGAATTTGGGGGGCTGCACATGAGGGAGAGTCTCCCTTGCTGGCTTTGAAGAAGGGGCCCGGTGCCAGAACTCTGAGCCACAGACTATGAACGAGTAAGTCAGGGGGCTTTCTTTCAAGGTGCTAAGTTTGTGGAAATCTGTTATATATCTAATCTCCACCAACAAGTTCTTCATATCATGAGAGGAAGAAACCTCTGTGTGTGCGCACGCGCGTGCGTGTGTGTGTGTGTGTGTGTGTGTAGAGCATGCACACACGCACATGATGTGCTTGTCCATAAATATGGCTCATATTTGCAGCAGCCCCCAACTCTGCTCCACTCCTACACAGTAGGTCACTGACCCCACAGGCTCAGCCCGGGCCCCCGCGTCTGCCCACATCGGGATGGACAAGGCCAGTGCATTGCCCTCAGGCAAAAGGTAGGGACACAGGTATGACAGGTGAGCCTCCCATCATACTCTTGGTCCCCAGGGCCAGCAACATTGACAGAATTCCCGGGGACTGATTTGGGGGAAGGAAATGTCTAGCAAAGAAGGCGAGCTCAGGAGTCAGAACAGCCCAGATCTAAGAACATGTGAAAGGCAAAACTCCTCATGATTTCCTCCTGCTGCCCAGAAAGACTGATGAAAGACACCAAGACAGAAAAAAGAGGAAATGGAAAGTGGAGAAAGAAGGTCAGAGGATTCAATCCTGATTTGTGTGCGTGCGTGTGCGCATGCGTGTGCGCAGAGAGCCCTGAGCCACTATGAAGTGTGGAAGTGCGTTTCTGGTCAGTTTTCCCAAGGCAACCATGAAAAGTCTGATCCAGACCGTGACTGGCACAGAGGTGTCCCAGAACATGGCCACTGCCAAGTCCCTAATGGCCGAGGTCCTGGATGGGAGGTGGTGGGAGGGGCCCTGGACGTGCGAGAGGTCGAGCGAGAGGTCGGGAGAGGCGCCCCCGCTGCAACCCAAGCATCGGAGGGAGGAGGCTGTTTTGAGGTTACGCTTCAAGGAGCAAATCCCCAACAGCAAGCATAAAAAAGACCCTGTCCTCGGCCAAAGCCAGGAAGGGCCTGCTGCTGGAGGAATAAGGGCTGCTTGCAGGCTTCCTGTCCCCTGAGACTCCGTGTGGTGCAGCCTCTCGATCTCAGGCGGTAATGGATTTACCTGGATTTTACCATCTTTCTGAAAGGCACGCAGCCTGTTTGATACCTTGACTTAATATGAGGACCTTTTAAGGCATACTGAGTCATTTAAATTCTTTCTTGGTTAGATAGTACTGGAGGTTCAATTTTGGTGTTTATTGTTTTGAACATGCGTTGCTTTGTGTGTTTTGGAGTCGGCAGTCAGCCCATAGGAAATACGTCTGTCAGTTCATAATTATCATGAAGCCTCAAATCTCAGCGCTCACCTTCTATCTTTTACTGTTGTCCCGACAGTACAGAGCGGACGGCTTCTGAAAGGCAAGACCTGGTTCTTGCTTCAAAGACAATAAAGAGAAAACATGTCAGCCGAAGAAATGCCAATGGGAGAAGGGGTAAGAATTTTAGAACAGAAGGGGCTTTCTCACTGCCTTCTACTTCCAAGGTGGAGTGATAGCTCTTTAATTAATGGAAGGTAAGCTGTCCTTTATGCTTCTCTTTTATTTTCCTCTAAAGCTACAATTTTTGAAGGGTCCCTACTGTAATTATTAAGTTCTTTTGGTCTGTAAGCTGTTCCATGATACTAACATGAAATTTTATAAGGCTTCTCCAGTATTCAGGTAACTTATGGAACTATTAGGTATGATCAGGACTTAGTTCATCTTATGAAAGCCTTCTCATCATGTATGGTTATGTAGCTTAACACCCTGATTTTGCCCTCCTTCAAAGCAAACATAAACTGTCCATTTCTAGCTTACACTTGTCTACACTGTGTACAGTTTTACCTTTAGTTGCCATAGATCTTAGTACTTTTGAAAACTATACCCTAGATAATATGCCTTTGGGTACAGTGAAACTAAATTGCTTAAACTATTTGGTCACATGCTGTGTACTTTTTTTTTTTTGGAAGGTGGGGCAGAGTATTAAGTTTATCCCAGAGTGATAGTAAACTATTCAAAATTACACTGTCAGGTTTAGTCTCTTTATCTGTTATGCATCATTTTACCAAAATAGCACCAACTAGAGACCACATATTCCTAGAAAGTCTCCAAACATGTATTGTGAGATGTACTTTAAGAATGGTAATGAAGCTCCGGGGGAAACTTTTATTGGTAACAGCATACAATAAACCATTCATGAAACCATTCCACAGATTTCTCCAGGAATGGTACCAGATTATATCGATTTCCTTTTTGAGAATCACAGATATATAACATTACATATTAGAAAGTACTGGAATGTGCAAAAATGCTGAACCTTTTCAGCGAAGCCATTTTTCCCGTCGGAGAAAACAAAGCTGCCATCTTGCTCCTGGGCTGACTTCTGAGAGCTTCGTGGGAATTCGCTTCTGTCTCCAGTGGTCCAGTCTTACGCAGATGTTACAGGACCCGTAAGTACAAGAGATGGCCTGAAGAGCTAGTCAGCTGTGCGTCCAGAGACCCCCATCACTGCTGTCTGCCAGATGGTGATCCCCAGCCCCCCCTGCTTGGGTTAGTACTCCTTGCCTCCAGCTTCCAGAATGCCACAGGCATAACTTGCCCACCCAGAAAACATCTTCTAAGACTTCCCCACCATGCCTGGCAGAGGAATGAGCTGAGAGCAGCATAAGGATTGGGAGAACTTGAATCCCTTCTTTCCTTGCTCTAACACTTTATTTCCTGAGACCATCCTCGAAGGACCACAGGCTCTTCCAAGAACTATGACCTCTATCTCTCTCCTTGTTTCCTGCTCTCGCTTATTATAACCATTGATGTAGCAAGTTGGTAAATGAGAATTTTACAGAATGCAATGGTGTGAACTAGACTTTGTTGATTCTTACTCCAGTTTGAAAACCTACCGTAAACCAAACACCAAAACGATTATAGAGTCCGTGATAGGTCCCAACTTAAAGGCAAAAAGTAAATGTAAGAAGATGCAAAATAATATTTTGTGTGCAGGGACTTTGGGCTTCAGAAAGGGAAAAATGGGGACTTTTATCCATTCATCATGTGGGCTGCACTGTGGGGCCTGTTAGTCTTTTTGCTTGTGCTCCGCGTTTCAGGGGGCACGTGGAAAAATCAAACAGACTGAAATAGCACTATGGATATCTAAATTGTGCTGTGGATATCAATAAAGATTTGAGAATAAACTTCAGACCTTTATTTTATAATGAAAAAGTACTCTTTTGTACAATGCATGCACAAATAGAATATGGAATAATTTTGCAACTCTTGATAAGCCTGCTTAGACTCACATTGACAACAATTTCCCTCCTGCTGCTGATTGACTCGGGTTTTGATTTTCTAAGGGGATTCTGAGTAAAATGACTAAAACCAAACATATTCTAATACAATATTTTGAGATAAATTTTGGTCCCTATAGAAACACTGGCAATATCTATCACAGAGTATAGCAAACATTAAAAATTGCACAGAGAGCCATAATGTAATGGCGGTTATTTTCCAAGTGACTTCGGGGCTTTGGTTTTTTTCCTCTAGTCATATATGAGGCCCCCAAAACTATCAAGACTAGTGACTACCAAGGCTCCTATTAAGTCAAGGCAAGTATCAAACAGTCTGCATGCCCTTTCTAGAGGGAGCCAACATCAGAGTTTTCAGAAAGATAGTGAAATGCGGATAAATCCATGGCAGCCCGAGATAAAGAAGCTGCATCACACATAATCTCAGGGACAGGAAGTCTGCAAGCAGTGCTTATTTCCTTAGCAACAGGCCCTTCCTGGCTTTGGCCAAGAACATTGTCTTTTTTGTGCTTGGGGTTGGGGATTTGCCCCTTGGAGCTTAATCTTGGAATAGCCTCCCTCGGATGCTTGGGTTGCAGTGGGGGTGCTTCCCCCCACCTTTCACACAGAGAGAGAAGGGGGTAAAGGAAGGAAAAGAGGGAGGAGGGAGGAAGTGGAAGGAAGGAAGAGAGGAAGGAAGGAAGGAAGGGAGGGAGGAAGGAAGGGAGGAAGGGAGAAGGGGGGAGGGAAAGGAAAAAGGAAAGTATTGCATGGCTATCTTCCAATCTTTGACATCTTTTTTTTTAAGATTTGTCCTACTACACACTCAAAAAACTTTTCAACAAATATGTATTGAACATTTTTCTACATGCTAGACATCATGGAGAAAATAGTATAAATATATACAATTCAAATCCTCCCTTCATAGAGATCTGATATTTTGAGCTATTGTGAATTTTTTCTATTCTAGCCATAATGGGAAAATTTCCTAGCCTCCATTGCCTTTCAGAAAACCAATCAATATCTTAATGGCTGTAAGTCTACTGTACATAGTCTCAAGCTTATACTTTCTATTTGGTTTGTGCTGTTGGGGACTGCTTTAATTATGACACAGATACTTAATGTAGACACATAGTTGAAAATGTCTAAAGTAGTCAGAGACCATAAGCTTTTCTCTTTATTTTTATAGAATTTCTTGTTAGGTATAAAATAGGTATCAACAGAAGTTAGAGAACTGTGATGACTCTAAATAAATCCAGGGTTAAAAAAAAAAAAATCACTGTGCTTACAAGCTATTTTCATGCTTCCTTTTTTTAGCTCCACAATATGAAGGAAGAAAACTATTTGGAAAAGAAAGACAAATTTCCTTCCTGGTAGAACATAGGGGCCAATGGACTGAAGACTCATTCCAACTCTTCATTCTTCTAGATCTGAACTGGTCCTACTCTCCAGTGGCCACCTCCACCTATTAGGGAGAATGGAAAGTGAAGACAGAAGAAAATAGAAGAAAGAAAAAAAAAAGGAGGAGGGGAGAGAAAGGAAGATATCCTTTAGAGTAATCAGCATGTTTTTAGAGATGGAAACCCAGAATTCAACACTGACCTGCATTCTGCTTCCTCATTCTTTCCATCCAAGCCATCTGCCTCCTCTAACCCACGGTATAGAGATCCCTAACAGTGTTGTGCAAGCTTTCCCCTGGCTGGTTCATTTTAAAACTCTCCTCCCGTCCTTGCATAAGAAGAATCAGCTGGAGACATCAACATCTACAAGATTTATATGCTTAACTTGTTTTAGGCATTGGGCATGAGATCCAAGGAGGTGACAATTGCAGCATACCAAAATGGCTTTCATGTTGTTGACTGTCGGATGTATATATGGCGGACGGCATGGGGGGCAGTGACTGTTCTATCACCAGTACAACTCCTCTCTGGGGTATAGTAAGACCAATTTAGATTTAACATCTTGGTTGGTTGGTTGATTTTATTTTTTTAATTTCTATTTAGGTAACATCAGTGGGTATTATTAAAAGAGAAAAAAAAATCACCAAGCTAAAACAAAATTAAATGGAGGAAAAAGACACCAACAGATTTTCCAGAATATATCTACGTTTAATTTTTTTAACATTTTTTATTACCATTTATTCTTCTAGTATTTTCACTGACATTACAATGCTATTCCTCTCCCTCTCAGCAAACCATTTTGCCAGATAGATAGATAGACAGATAGATAGATAGATAGATAGATAGATAGATAGATAGATCGATCTTGGACAATGAGAATCAGCTGAAGAAGTTTGTATCTACAGGATTTATATAAAGATCAGCATATATATGACAATATATAATACATTTCATATATGTAATAAAATAAACCATATATATCAGATTTCAGCTCGTTCAGTTCCTACCCATAAAGATATCCACATCTGTACCCACATTTTCCCCTTCTGTTTTGTCACAATGATGGTTCCCCACACACACCTATGGATTATTTTTTGCCCGTGTTCTAAATCCCATATCATCCTTTCTAAGGACATCATTCATTTCTATGTCTCTCTTCTCACCTCTTCCCTCTCTACTACCTCTATCCCATAAGCAATTAAATACTGCCCAGTGTCTTCTGTCTTGGAAATGAGTTAACTCCATTCTCCTCATATGCCCCTGTGGCTATTGCCAGTTCTCCTCCCACTTAAGAACTGGGCTCCTTCTAAGAGTTGACAGTCAATACTACCTCCATTTTGTTAACTCCTATGCATTCCTAAACCTTCCAGAATCTTCTTCCCTCACCATGCCACTGAAACCTCTCTCACTTCTCAGCAGCACTTGGCAATGTTGACCACTCACTTCTTTCCTTTAAAAAAAACCAAACAAACAAAGTTTTCTTCCTGTGGCTTCTGGGCCCCCAAGCTATTCAAGGTTGTTTTCCCTCTCTCGACATACTTCTCCATCCCTTACTGAGCTCCTCAACTTCTTCTTCCAGCTACCTGAATGGGTGCCAGTGTTCCCGGAGTTCCTCTCTTAACCATCATCTTCGCTCCTTTCACTTGTGCTCCTGACAACCTCATTCATTCTTGCCTCTCTGTTACTGCCTCCATGCTCATGGATGTTCCTCCCTGCTTCTCCTTTTACTTGCAGTTCATAAAATTTCAAAAACCAAGGAAACACACTCAAAAGGGGAATAAAAGATTATTCCACACACTATAGTTATGGGTCCCAAAGTTGGATTTTTTTTTTCAAAACTTTGTAGCATTTCCGTGACTAAAGGTGCATTACAGGCTTTGGTTGTAAGGTCTCGACAGAAGCAGAATTCCCACAGAATTTGTTTCTGAAGTTGGAGGTTAGATTATCACCAAAGTGCCCATTATATGTTTATTAATATGACATTGTTATCTGACATATTTCCCTGTGTAGACTAAAATATTCTTCTCAGCATAATCTAATAGTCCATGCTCCATTTTCATCAATTCTCCCAAAAGTGACCTAAAAAGCAATTATTTACAGTAAAGGATCAAGTCCAAGATCACATATTGCATTAATTTCTATGTCTCCTCAGTCTCCTTCAGTCTGGCACAGGTCTTTGGTCTTTCTTTGCCAGTCAAGACTTTAAAGTTATTGAGCAACACAGACAAGTTATTTTCCAGAATGCCACTCCACTGGGGATTGTCCAACATTCCTTCATGAACACTCAGGTTGTAGGATACAGTGTCTTTAGAGAGTCCTATCTGGCAGCACATGACGTCAGTCTGCCCTGGAGAGAAAGAGAGAATGATAAAGTCAATAACTGATGAATCTGGAAAAATGGTATGCAAAAGTGCCTTGTACCAGTCTTACTTTACTTTAAGTTTGAAATCATTTAAAACAGAAAAGAATTTTTAAAAATGGAGAATGGGGAATGGGTGGTGTTTCAGAAGACATTGACCCGTGAATTGGTAATCATTCAACCTGGATGATAAATGTGTGGATGTATGTTATCTAGCTTCTCTACTTTGGTATGTTTTTCAACTTTCCATAAAAATAAATAAGCTTAATTTTAATTTCTACCCACATGGAAATTATTCTAACTTACAAAATAAGCATGAAATTTCCAACCCAAAGGAACTGAACTGAAACTTTAACCCAATTCCATAACCTTTCAGTGACATTAGAGAAACTATGTGACTTTTTCATGTTTCCTGCTTTCTTATCTAAAGGTATTGATGAAAGTGGTGTCCCACTAATGTATGGTGACCCATACATTAAATATGAA
This sequence comes from Phoca vitulina, assembly GCF_004348235.1. Taxonomy (NCBI): domain Eukaryota; kingdom Metazoa; phylum Chordata; class Mammalia; order Carnivora; family Phocidae; genus Phoca; species Phoca vitulina. The sequence continues at coordinate 13,839,445 of NW_022589720.1, read as the reverse complement.
ATTCAACAAGAACTGACTATGCATAAAGCTTTCTCTGAGGGTTCAAGAGTGGTGAGATGAACTTTATTTCGAACCAGAGATTTGAAACCAGTGCACAACCTAGAATAATGGAGAATATTTAGGGCAAACATTTTGAATATTACCTACAAAAATGGCAGAGTAAGGGCAGAGCTAAAAAACCATCAATTCCTAAAAATGTATATTTCTGAATCAGCTTTAAGCAATGATAACTGGTTTGCTCTTTGAGGGACATTTATTTTAAGATGAGAGAGGCACTGCATGTGCACATTTTCACGTGTATTCGCAGCTTGAATATCTCACATGTTCATATCATTATAGGTCCATGGAGCAGGCCGAATGGTGAACCCCACAAAGATATGTCTACGTCCTAATCCCCAGAATCTGTTAATATTGCTTTATATGGCAAAAGACTGAATATTGCTTATGTGTCAAAAGGTTGATTGAATTAAAGATCTTGAGAGGAAAAGGTTATCCTGGGTTATTTCGGTGGGGACCTTAAATGCAATCCAAGTGTATCCTTATAAGCAAGCGACAGAAGAGGTGTGGAGACTAACAAAAAAAAAAAAAGTGGTTCTCAACTCACAACACTTCTGACACCAAATATGTAGGGATCTTCCCCCCCCAACACACACCAACTGATTTTCCAACTCTCCAGACACCAACTAAGTGTTCTATAATTTAATTCAATTCTGACACTAGCTACCCAGAGTTAGCATCAGACTCACAGGTTTAAGGCTCAGTCCCACAAGACTTCCCTCCCTTCAGATGCTAGTTGCAAGTAATAGGTCCTCAGGTACCCACCCTTCTGTCCAACTTGGCTACGAAGTCACAACTCCACTTCAGGTTCAGTAATTGCTAGAACAGCTCACAAAACTCAAGGAAACATTTACTTACATCCATCAGTTTATTATAAAGGTTATAGAAGAAGAGGTGCATGGGATGAGGTCCAGAAGGGTCCTGACCTCAGGAGCTTCTGTCCCCATGGAGCTGGGGTGTGCCACCCTCACAGCACCTGGATGTGTCCACCAACCTGGAAGCTCTCCAAATCCTGTAGTTGAGGGATTTTTATAGAGTTTTCATCATATACCCATAATTAATTACTAACTCACTTTCCAGCGCTCCTCCCTCCCTGGAGGATGGAGAGTGGAACTGAAAGTTCCAAGCTTCTGATCATGGCTTGGTCTCCCTGGCAACCAGGGTCTCCCCTGAAACCTCCATCCAGCAGCCCACCAAGAGTAACCTCATTACAGCAAAAGATGCTTCTATCACCCAGGAAACTCCAAAGGATTTAGGAGCTCTGTGTCTGATGCTCCTATCACTCCTATGCCTCAGGACATTACAAGAGTTTTAGGAGCTCTGTGTTAATAACAAGGGGCAAAGACCAAATATAATTGTTTATTTTGTCACAGAGATAGACACACAGAGGAGAGACACACATAAGAGCTGCAGACAGAGCAGAAAGAAATGCAGTCTCAAGTTAAAGAACCTTGGGACCACCAGAAGTTGGATGAAGGGACCAGACTGCCCTAGAGGGGCTGGAGGCAGTGCAGTCTCGCTGAGAACTTGATGTCAGACTTCTAGTCTTCAGAAATGTGAGAAAATAAATGTCGTGTTTTAAACCACAGTGATGGAAATTTTCTGTGTCAGTTTGTCTGGGCTAAGGAATGCCCAGAGAGCTGGTAAAAAATATTTCTCAGTGTATCTGTGAAGGTGTTTGTGAAAGAGGTCTGCATTTGAATCAGTAGACTGAGGAAAGAACTTAGCCCTCACCAATGCAGGCAGGCATTGTCCAATCCCTTAAAGACTTGAATAGAACAAAAAGGTGGAGGAAGGGCCAATTTGTTTTCTCTCTCTTCTTGACCAGAACTTCCATCTTCTGCCCTCTGAATTCAGATCTTCTAGTTCTCGAGCCTTCGACCCCAGGACTTAACACAGTAACTCCTTTCTCAAGATTTGAGCCTCTGAATGGAATTTACACTACTGGCAAATGTGGTTTTCCAGCTTGCAGATGGCAGATCATGGGATTTCTAGGGCTCCAGTCCCATAATCAACCTTCTCTTATACATCTAAATATAGATAGATAGATAGATATATACATACATACATACATACATACAAAAATACATATGGAGATAGAGAGAGATCTTACTGGCTCTATTTCTCTGGAGAACCCTGACTAATGTAGACAGCCGGTTTATGATAATTTGTTACAGCAGCCCTAAGAAACTAAAACAATGCCTATATCTTATTCTTCAAAAAGAGTTCTGCGAAATCCAATCCACTACACAACATTTTATTAGAATGAAAGAAAATTAGTGTATCTAATCACAAAATGATAGACTAAGAGGATTCCTTCAAGATTTTATTTGCATGGAGTAAAAACATAAGTCTTAGAGGTTTCAATATTTATCATAATGCTCTAAAAAACCCTTATTATTTGCGGTCTATGTCTCAATATGGGGAAGGGAGTGAATGCTTAACATGTTCAGATAAAACACAACATTTGATTAAACCCTTATCATCCATACAAAGAGTGAATCCTTGTGTTATTGCTGCTAATATAATGGAAACCGTTAAAGTGGTTCTATGACCTTCTGCAACTCGGGATGAAGTTTGATATTAGTTTTGAAACAGGACTACCTCTATAATTTACAGTACCAGTGAAAAACGAAAATACAGACCTTCTTATTCAGAAATTAATAATATCAAGACAGCATAGAATAAACCAAGGAAAGGGCCCTTCTAAGTATGGGGCCCTGCAGAGATGCACAAGTCAAGCACCCATAAAACCAGGCCTGCGTGGATATATCATCTAGTTCAGACTTCAGCCCAAGAAGAGAGTCTATCTCAATGAACCTTTAGAGGTTATTGTTCCTGAAAAAAAGCTCAGTGAGATAAGCTTCCCCCCAACCTCAGAGTATGGCAGAGACCCAGGGGCAGAATACACCAGCAGCTGGGAGAGGACACAGAGTCACTCAGAGCAGAAAGAGAGGGAAAGCCACAGCATCTCCCAAATAAGAGGTGGCAATAGGAAATAAACAAAGCAGGATGAGGAGCAGAGGAGAGCAAGACCTCCTCAGCAATGTAATAAAGAGTCTAACTTGAACAAGTATATTCACTGTCAAGCTAAAAAAAAATCATATGTGTATACACATATATGAATATACATACACACACAAACTATGCATGCAAATATATATACTAGAGTATAATAATAATAATATATTGTTATATTAATATGATATGTTGTTTGTATATGTTGATATATACTAATATAGTAATTATACTAATTATATACTAATATATACTACTTTTATAATATATAATACATAAATTATACATAGTATATTAATGAGAGACCTGATGGGAAGCATTAAAGAAAGCATTCAACCAATGAGTTCCTTTTTTTAAGTTTTTATTTTAATTCCAGTTAGTTAACATACAGTGTTATATTAGTTTCAGGTGTATAATATAGTGATTCAACACTTTCACACATCACCTCGTGTTCATCATGACAAGTGCCCTCCTTCATCCCCGTTACCTATTTCACCCATCCCTCACCGCACCTCCCCTCTGGTAACCATCAGTTTTTTCTCTATAGTTAAGAGTTGGTTTCTTGGTTTCTCTCTCTCTCTTTTCCCCTTTCCTTGTTTGTTTTCTTAAATTCTGCATATGAGTAAAATCATAAAGTATTTGCCTTTCCCTGACTGACTTATTTCGCTTAGCATTTTACTCTCTAGCTCCATCCATGTCATTGCAAATGACAAGATTTCATTCTTTTTAATGGCTGAATAATATTCCATTGTATAAATATACCACTTCTTCTTTAACCATTCATTTATCGATGAACACTTGGTTTGCTTCCATATCTTGGCTATTGTAAAAAATGCTGCCATAAACATGTATCCCTTTGAATTAGTGTTCTTGTTTTCTTTGGGTAAATACCCAGTAATGGGATTGCTAGATCGTAGGATAGTTCTATTTTTAACTTTTTGAGGAACCTCCATACGATTTTCCACAGTGTCTGCACCAGTTTACACTCCCATCAACAGTGTACGAGGGTTCCCTTTTCTCCACATCCTCTCCAACACTTGTTGTTTCTTGTATTATTGATTTAAGCCATTCTGACAGGTGTGAGGTGATATCTTATTGTAGTTTTGATTTGCATTTCCCTGATGATAAGTGATGATGAGCATCTTTTCATGTGTCTGTTGGCCATCTGTGTATCTTCTTTTCAAACCAATAAATTCTAACATAGCTCAAAAGACAGAAACAGTGACAGAAATATGTAATCAAGCTCAAAAAACCTTGTAGAACATGAGAAGCAGATCCTAAGATAAGTCAGAATAAAAATTTTCTATGCCATATCCAACTAAGGGTTTTCACTAATTCTTTAATTAGGAGGCAATTGGAGTGTATTATTATATAAAATAATATTTTAATGCTTGTATAAAGTTAAGCTTACATTAACTTTCTAGTAAAATGAAGGTACGTTATATTACATGGTGTAATTCAGTCATACTTAACCAAGCTTTTGGTCATCTTCAAAACATCCCAAGTCAAAAGAAAAAAATGTACAGCCACAGTTAGAGGACACTCTAACTGCTGTGTATATTCTGTTGTCAAAAACTTGCATTCTAAATAAACAGAACCCAGGTCCTTTATAGAATATTATTATGACCAAAAGTTTATTTCCATCTTAGCACTGTATATATTTCACTAATGAGGAGTCAGGCATGGACCTCCCCTCAGGGAGCTTACACTCCAGGAACCAAACCAAATACAGATGCCTCTAACAAAAAAAAGGGGGGGAAAGCAATAAATTCCAATGGAGTCCAAAATTCAGAAGTTAGAATAAACAACTTAAAACAGTTCTTGAAACTCAAAATTGTCAATTTCCTCATTCCAACCCAAGTACTATTGGTCGCCTATATTCTTTTGTCTGCCAGTGTACCAATAATTATCATGATGCAAAATCCTCTGGCTCACCACAACGCAGTTACATTTTCGGTAATTGAAATCCTTTTACTACTAAATCTCTCAAAGGAAATCACCATAATTCTAAGAGCTAATACTGATCAAACACTCTCCTAATTCCTTGCATGAATGATCTCACTTAATACACTTAATATCTCATTTAATACATGCATGAGGGAGGTATCTTAATATTCACCCTTTATAACTGAATAAACTGAGGTGCAGGAGTTTAAGAAATTTGCCCAGAGTCATAAGGTAATAGGTAAAGGAGTCAGGATCCACCCCCACCAGTATCTGTGTGCATGTTGCAATTTTATTCACTCTCCCGCATTGCCTCCACACTAGGGTCAGCAAACTCCCTAATATGTGAAACATTGTAACACCGAAATCCATCAGAGTAAGAATTACCTTCAGAACTGAATCCAACATACAGCAAATCCTATGTCAGTTCTGGAGATTGCATTCTTTTTCTTTTTTTTAAAGATTTTATTTATTTATTTGAGAGAGAGAGAGAGAGCACAAGCAGGGGGAGCAGCAGAGAGAAAGGGAGAAGCAGGCTCCCACTGAGCAGGGAGCCCCGATGTGGGGCTTGATCCCAGGACCCTGGGATCATGACCTGAGCCCAAGGCAGACGCTCAGCTGATTAAGCCACCCAGGTGCCCCTGGAGCTTGTATTCTTAATATAGCTTCTCTCAGCTATTCCTTATCCTCTCTTTTATGTATCTCATGTAATTCCTTTCTCATGCAAATCTGGCCTCAAGATCTTGATTGTTCTTCCACTGCATCATAGGGTTGGGTTGTTGTTGTTGTTTTTCTTCTTTTTTTTCCCCAGTAGAACACTTTGTTCTATCTGCCTTTGGGGCTACACCCCCAATCCCCACCCCCCACCACCCCCTCCCAGGCTCTAGATTGGAGGGTTTAAACATGAATCCATGTGGCAGGTAGGCAAGAAAAGGAATGACTAATTTAGTCCAAACTGAAAATACATTCCCCTATTTTGTAGAAAGATGTATATGGTATGTAACAATTTTAAATACTCCTGTTATGAAGGATTCTGGAATTATTACTGTCTAACTTGTTATTCCCAACACCTCCTAGGTTACATTTAACATGTATATTTGTTAAATGAAGTTACATAAAAATAGTTGTCTAATAGTAAATGATCAAATGATCTCAAACACATGCACACACAATGAGAACATAGATGCCGACCACAGCACATGCTCTTATCCCAAATAGAGTTAAGGATGGAAATAGAGTGTGTGAAGTTCTGATATATTGGAGAATTTGTTCCAAGAATGGAATGTGCCTTCGGATCTCACCTAGAAACTATCGATATGGATTTACAAATCAGAAAACTGAGTACCTGCATAACTAGAACTATCCAAAGACTGCAACAAGTAAAGAAGTATGTGCTTAGCAAATCTTTGAGTCAACTATCCTTTGGCTTTTAATTACGTTGTTATTCTTAAGATAGAGGTCTCAAACATCTTAGATATTCTTTCTCAAATATCTTCACATGAAGGCACACTGTCATTCGGCTTTCTCATATCCTTAATTTTAATACGTTTTCTGATTTTCTTTTTCTTTTTACCGTCACCTTAGGTTATTCGTTTAAATATTCCAATTCATCATATTTCAAACTCATGTAATTAAAGATGGCCTGGTCTCCTGACACCACAACCCAAAGCAAACCAAGACAGGCACAAACGCACACATATACCAAGACACTGAAGAATGGAACCAAATTCACAAGGCCAATCAATAGCAACAGAGACACACTTGAGTACAAATATTTTTACATTCTAGTTCAATCAATGTTCTGCTCACTGAACCATGCTACTTCAGCAGGACATCCAGTACATTGTTACCGATCAGCAATTGCCAAATGTTTAACTACCAGTAAAAACAGCTTTGTGCTCAACCTATGAACGATACCCAGATCAAAGCAAAACTGTTCCCAAACACAACATTATTGTCCCATCTATTGTTTCCAAATCCTAGGCTGCAGCCAGCCAACAAAATCAGCCTTTCTTGGTGGGCTTAATTACTTTTTTTTTATCACAGCCATTGCTCCCCCAATAAGAATAGCAATCCTGACTAAAGCAAATCACAGTGTTACCATTCTAGAAAGAAGGGCTTCAGTGTAGGCAGCTACTGGTGCCAGCATCACTTGCCAGGTGAAAACACAGCGTAGTGTCATGGGATTTCCCAACAAAGACATGTTTAGTTCTCTCTTGAAGCAGAGGGTTAGATGTGACTCGTTAGATATTTATTACATTTTACCAATGTTCTTCATTTCCTCTGCCTTCAGCAAGCTGCCTCTATCTGGAATTAGCAGCATCCACTTGACCTCCAAACCATCAGTCCATAACAGGGTTTATTCACTGAAATAGAGGCAATTAAAAGCATGTTCAAATGGCATACTTTTATTTTGGATGTTTGCATATGTCCTTTATTCTAGTAACTGTTCTATCCTCTCGACAGCAAGCAAAGAAAGGGTATCTTGAGCAGGAAATAATTTGATATTCATAAAGCTTTAAAGCCAGAAGGGCCTCAATTTTAAATTTCACAGAGTTGAAAATTGAGGTCCAGAGAATTTTAGAGACTCTCTTAGGTCATTCAAACCAGGCTAATATCTGAAACTGAGGCCCCCAGACTCCACATAAGCCCATCATCTTCCATAATGTGCTGCACCTTATTGCACCACTAAGATCCCGTAGCCACTACCTACAATTGGTCAAAAGACACCAAATGGCTTCACATGAGAGTGTTGGCTTTTATTCTTATTATTGGCTATTTATGTTATTTATATTGATTCATGAAGATAGGAAGTGTTTTAATAGCTCTTGGAAGCCTACCTATTTTTAAGCACAAAACAAGCGAACAAGTGGAAAATTCTTATTAGAAGCTAAGTAGAATTATTAGTGACATTCATAAATAGCATTTCTCACATAGATAACAGCAACCAAGAACTCTTAGAAATGGATTGGCTTTTACAAAATTAATTTAAAATATTCAAGAAGTTTATCTCTCACTGTTAATCATGAAGATACCAGAATAGTTAAGTACATGAAACACCTTTCCAATCCATTATTATTTAGAAAGAAAAAATAAATATTAATTGACCTGCTTATAGGATTTAGTCAGGATCACAGGAAGTACTACATGGCACAGTGGTTCTCAACCATAGGTGAATATCTGAAACATCTGGGGAACTTTTTAAAATCTCATTAGCCAGGCCATTGTGAAGATTGGTTATAAAAAAAATCTCTGGAGTAGGAACCAAAGCATTGGTATTTTTAAAGGTCCCCAGGAAATTCCAATCTACAGCTAAATTTGAAAATCATTGAAATAGAACACAAGCTTTATATTCAACATATATGGCATTGGATCCTGTATTGGTCCCTTACTGCATAAAGTTGGGCAAGTTTCTTTATCACTCTGTGCTTCAGTTTCTTATTCTGTAAAATAATAATAAAGGGGATGATGGTACCTATCTTGTAATGTTGTTCAGTCGATCAATGTTAATATATGTAAATCTACACAGCACATAACAAAGGACAGGTAGTCAATGAATATTAGATATTAGTTTATGAGGAGGCTCTGTTTCAATTCACGGTGGCTTACCTTGTATCAGACTAAACGTCCTGTAAATAACAGTCATAAACTCTAGACAAATATAAAAAAGCAACTGTTTGAAGGCATCAGTGGACAATGCAAAGCAGGCAGAAATTGGAGAAAATCCAGTCCTTAAGGAAAGCACAGAGGCGAGCTCCATAACGAGTTGGCTTCCCCCTGAGGACACTCTCAGGCTTACCGCAGTGCAGGGAGAGAATAGAAATCAACCAGGAAACAGCATCCTGTTGTGAAGAGGACACAAAGGATGGAGTGCAGTACTGCTAGCTGAGCAGTAAATTGGAAGAAAAATTCCAAAGTGTAGGGAAACACAGAAGGGATGCCCCCACATCTACATGCAAATACCCTCAGTTTGGTTTACACCTGAACTGTCCATGCTCATGGTCAGAATCTAAGGAACCCAGCAGAACGCAGATGCTAGAAGAATAAAGAACTGAGAAACTATCTCAGCATCTACCCAATAGTGGTGAGAGTTTGTAGTTCAAATCTGGCCAGGTGAGTAGGGCTTAATAGATACCTTTACTTTTCATTGGGTTTCTACAGGTCCACACCTTAGGGGTAAGAATGACATATCATGACTAAGGTCTATAGCACAAAACTAAGGATAAAACCAAACAGACACCCACACACAAACCCTAAAAGCAAACCTCCAAAAAATCAAAGGATGATGCTAGGAACTTATAAGCCATGTATTAGCCTTTCAGAATAAAATTTAACACTCTTTAGTGAAAGATAACATAATCCCAGTTTATCCTCCAAAATATTCAGTATCCAATCAAAAATTGCTAAACATAATAAAAAGTACGAAAATATGGCCCAAGGAACAGAAAAAAATTAATTAATAGAAGCAGACTCACAAATAACTTAGATGCTGAAATTAACAAAAATTTTGAAACAGTTAATAGAATTCTGCTAAAGAATGTAGAAAAAAAGGTAGACCAAATAGATGAACATATATAGAATCTCAGCTGAGAAGTTGAAAACAAAAACAACAACAACAAAAAAAACAAACCATGGAAATCACGTAACTAAAAGTACAATACCAGAAATAAAAAGTTCAGGGTGCCTGGGTTGCTCAGTCAGTTAAGCGTCTGCCTTCGACTCAGGCCATGATCCCGGGGTCCTGGGTTGGAACCCGCATCCCAAGCAGGGAGCCTGCTTCTCCCTCTCCCTCTCCCTCTCTCTCTCTGTGTGCACGCTCTCTCTCAAATAAATAAATAAAATGTTTTAAAAAAAAAAAAATAAAAAGTTCATTAGATTGGCTTACCTGCAGACTAGACCTACAAAAGAATCAGTTAATTAATGCAAAAGCAGAAAAACAGGAAAAAAAGAATAAATATGCATAATAGCAATTAAAGACCTGTGGGGCAATATTTTATCATCTGACATATGTGTAACTGAAGTCCCAGAAGGATATGTGGAGACAGAAGAAATACTTGAAGAAAAAATAGTTAAAACATTTCCAAACTGATAAAAAAAAAAAAAAAAGATAGGGCGCCTGGGTGGCTCAGTTGGTTAAGTGACTGCCTTCGGCTCAGGTCATGATCCTGGAGTCCCTGGATCGAGTCCCGCATCGGGTTCCCTGCTCGGCAGGGAGTCTGCTTCTCCCTCTGACCCTCCTGACCCTCCCCTCTCTCATGTGCTCTCTCTCTCAGTCTCTCTCTCTCAAATAAATAAATAAAATCTTTAAAAAAAAAAAAAGATATTAACAAACCCCTAAACATTGCAAATTTTCAACAGGGCAAACACAAAGATAAACATATCTGGGTACCTTATGTTCAAACTGGTGAAAACCAATGATTAAAAAGTTATTAAAAGCAATCAGAGAAGAAAAGCAACACATTACATTCAGGGCAACAGCAATATGAAAGATGACTGATTTCTCATGAAAAAAATGATGGAAGATAGAAGATAATGAAATATTATCTTTAAAATGCTACATGAAAAATCTCTCAACTGTTAATATTGCACCAGCAGCTATATCCTTCAAAAAATGAAGACAAATCAAAGCCGTTTCAAACAAAAGCTGAGAGAATTTATTGCAAGCAAAACCTTACTATAAGAATTGCAAAGGGGGGGGCACCTGGGTGGTTCAGTCAGTTAAGCAATGGACTCAAGCTCAGGTCATGATCTCAGGATCGTGAGATCAAGGCCTGTGTGGGGTTCCACACTGAGAGTGGAGCCTGCTTAAGATTCTCCCTCCCTCTCCCCCCACCTCCGTGCATGTTCTCTCTCTCTCTCTCTCTCTAAAAAAAAAAAAAAAAAGACTAAAGAAAAGAAATGCTAAAGGAAGTTCTTCATGCTGAAGGAAGGAAAAAACACCAAAAGGAAAACACAGATCTGCAGGAAGGAATAAAGAACACAAGAAATGGTAAGTATTCAAGTAATTTTAAAAAACGATTTTTCCTAAATTTTTGAAAAGTTAATTGACCATTTAAAATGAAAAAGAAATTTTTCATAGATTTTGAACTTTAAAATATAGACAGAAGTAAACTACATGACACTTTGAAAAGTACCTGGAAAGAGTGGTAAATGGAATTATACAGTTCTAATATTCTTACCCTATACCTATGGCAGTAAATGTTAATTTAAGGTAGCATCTGATAAGTTAGAGACGTATCTCCCAATGTCTATAGCAAGCAATGAAAAAAACTAAAACATCTTAGCAGCTGCTCTATAAATAGAGAACAGAAGCAGAAGAGTAGATGCGGCCCTCACCATTTCACCACCCACCCTCCACTTCAGGACCCCCCAAAATAGACCTACACCTGAAGGTAGGAAGGCAGAGAGATAATGAATTCCCCAGAGAAGTCTTGGATTGGCTGAAACTATCCTCCGTTCTGAGATTTTACTTCTTGCAATCCCAGAACAGGGGCTTGAAAGAGAAATGACATTTAATGAAAATATGCAGTTACATTTCTTATACTTCTGATATTTTACACTTGCTTATATGTGCCTGCATTTGTATGAGACAGAAGAATGTCTGGAAAGATGTGTACAAAATTATTGATCAATATATCTGAGAAATGGGCCTAGAGAAGTAGAGGGTGAAGGACTTAGACTCTATACCTCATGCACTCCTGGGGCATTTCCCCACGTTTATTTTAACACAAAAGAACGGAAACATATGTAAAACAGTTTTTAAAAATTCAACAAGCCAACTTCTCTACTCACTAGCTCTTCGACCTTGAGTAGATTACTTAACCTCTCTGGGTTTCCCCATCTGTACAATGGAGATAACCATTGTACCTAATTTAAGAGTTTGGTATTGAGGATTAAAGAGAGTAATTCTTTTCTGCTTCACCTGACCCTTCAGGCCTGATTCATTAGGATGTTAAAATGACAATATGAGCGGGGCAGCTCAGTCGGTTAAGCACCTGCCTTCTGCCTTTGGCTCAGGTCATGATCCCAGGGTCCTCCAGCCAGGTGTCGGGCTCCCCGCTCAGTGGGGAACCTGCTTCTCCCTCTCCCTCTGCCCCCCCCCACCGCTTGTGCTTGCTCTCTCCCTCTCTCTCAAATAAAATCTTAAAAAAAACACACAATATGAGTATATGCAATATTTTATGAAACATCTCAAGCATTCTGTATCCTGACATATTATTTTTGAGGTAAATGTGTGAATATTAAAACTATGTAAGATAAAGACCATAAAAAACGTTCCCATCAGTTCAGGTTAAGTTTTGCCACCAAATTAATTAGAAAAAATCCCATTCATTTCCAGTTTTTTTTAGATTTTTTTAGAGTTTGGAATTGGAGATGGAGGATTGACACAAGAAGGAGCAAATAAGGGCCAACTGGCTGGTTGGTCTGTTGGTGGGTTGCTTAGGCCACGCCAGGATCTCAGCACACTGGAAAGCTCATGGCTTGACTAACAGCCAGAAACAGGCTGAGGGGTCACATCTCATTCTCAGGGCAGGGCACATGCTTCTTGAGATAAATGAAGGGCAAAATCATTCCCTATATGTAAATTTGTATTCTATGTTTCCCTTAGTCAAGCTATAGTTAAATTTTCATATATGAAATGTTCAGAGAACATGAATCCATTGCGCTGGCATAGAGTTAATTCTTGGCATAACGTCAGCAATCACTGGGTCTTAGAAACCAGGAAATCGTTCATGTATTAATAAAAGATTAAGAATATTAACAACAGGGGTGCCTGGGTGGCTCAGTCGTTAAGCGTCTGCCTTCGGCTCAGATCATGATCCCGGGGTCCTGGGATCGAGTCCCGCATCGGGCTCCCTGCTCCTCGGGAAGCCTGCTTCTCCCTCTCCCCCTGCTTGTGTTCCCTCTCTGGCTGTGTCTCTCTCTGTCAAATAAATAAATAAAATCTTTTAAAAAGAAAGAAAGAAAGAAAGAAAGAATATTAACAACAAATAGCAGCACCTGGTGGCTCAGTCGGTTAAGTGTCTGACTCTTGGTTTCAGCTCAGGTCTTGATCTCAGGGTCATGAGATTGAGCCCCACAGAGTCTGCTGGACAGTCTTTTCCCTCCCTCTGCCCTCCCCCACTACTCCTCCCCCCGCTCACACTCTCGCATACTATCTCTCTAAAATAAATAAATATTTAAAAAAAAAAAAAGGAACATTAACGGCAAAGAGAATAAGGATAAATATTTCTTATGAGTTTCTATTTCTTTTTTATGTTTAAATTTTTTTCCTTTCCCCTTTTCTCTTCTCTACCCCTAGAAAGGATGGCATTTACATAGACTGTGCTGAACTGACGTAGTTCAGGTAAACAGGATCAAATTAAAGGACACTAAAACCCCTAATGCAAATGGTTCTCATAATTTAACTTACAAAGAAGAGGCAATGTTGGTAGCACTGGGTTCCAAGCCAAACTCAGCAATCCTCCTCTCATTTCTCTTTCTGAAACCTTCTCCTTGCTGTGCCTCTTATCTATGGTCCTTCCTATCGCCAACACCATCATTTTGCCCACCAGCTGCCCAAAGTCCTCCATCTTTACCCAAAAAAAAAAAAATTATCTTTCTAATCTTTACCTTGACTCCTTTCAAGAGTTTTTTGCATATTAAAATAATTCATATCTAGGGGTGCCTGGGTGGTTCAGTTGAGCATCTGCCTTCAGCTCAGGTCATGACCAGGGTCCTGAGATCTAGCCCCACATTGGGTCCTTCTCAGTGGGGAGCCTGCTTCACCCTCTCCCACTCCCTCTGCTGTGTTCCCTCTCTCACTGTGTTTTTCTCTGTCAAATAAATAAATTAAATCTTTAAAAAAATTTTTAAAAATTAAAAAATAATTCATACTAGTCTGATCAAGAAAAAAACTCACAAAACTCCCTGGAAATAATTTGTAATTCAAAATCATTTTTTATTCAAAATAATCTTTGCAGCTTATAGAAGAGTATTCCTGAGTTCTTTGCTTATTCCCTGCTACCCCAATACATCCCATGCTGTTTCCATGCACACCCATACACATATTCACATTGTGTCTAAAACAGAACCAAATAAAAATAGGGTCATTCTTTCAGGAGAATACAATGGCTGGCTCAACAAACCACAAGTCACAAATAGGAGGTAAAGAGAGCCTTTTAGACTTTATTTCTGGCAAACAACTTGAGCCAGGATCCAAAAAAGTGCCTCTAGTCTGGTATTCCCTGCTAAAATTATCTCAAATAATAAATGTAGAGGAAGCTACCAAATCAATTTCTTTTCACCCAATTTAGGGGTTTTGACCAATTTCTTTATCACTATACAATCAATCACAACTTCCAGATGTCCGCTTCACCATTATCATAGTTAAGTGGTTCAGTTAATACATTTTCAAATCAATATTTTAGTCGCAAACCACCACCTCAGGCTTTTATGATCTTATTTTATTTCCCTCTATTGTCATCAATGTTTCCTGGTAAGTTTCACAATTCCCTAGAGTTTGGACTTGCCTAAATAGTCATTCTATTATTAATTGCTAACATTATTAGAGAGACTCACTCTCCACTATGAAAAATCTAAACAGACAAATAGTGAGAGTTAATAACTAAAGTTGATTTTGTAAGATATTAAACACATTGACATGTCACAGACACTCAGGAAATATTTGATGAATAAATTGATTAACTAATGAGTAAAAGAGTTGGCAAATATTTCTAAGCCTCAATGTAAAGGACTGATGTTTTAAAGAGATTACACATTTTTCATTACCCGAGTATTATCATCTTCTTTAAGAGTGTTCCTCTGGTTTCTCCTTATACTTACATTTATGTTTCAGTTTTAAACTATGCATCAGGAAATGACTTCTCCATTTGTTCGAACACCCTGGTCAGACAGAACTTACTTTCTGCAAACTGCACGTTCAGGCTTTCTCAAAATCCCACATCAGTTCTGTGCACACAGATGCTGTGGTACTTAGCTTAACCCTCGAAATCAAGCTTTATTCTTGTACCTGGTACCACACAGCTCAGACCTTGTGCTGAGAGCTTGCTCCTTCTTTCATAACTTTTGG
This sequence comes from Phoca vitulina, assembly GCF_004348235.1. Classification (NCBI taxonomy): domain Eukaryota; kingdom Metazoa; phylum Chordata; class Mammalia; order Carnivora; family Phocidae; genus Phoca; species Phoca vitulina. The sequence goes on along the minus strand of NW_022589720.1, from coordinate 13,824,354 downwards.
CCAAGAGTATTGACCTTTTCTTCACAGACTCCTAGGTCCTGGGCTCTTGGTTCTCCAGGCTTCTCCTTTGGGTTTCTGACCCCCTATTCCCTGACTTCTGTGTTTCTTACCCGCCTAGACCGATTGTGCCCACTGACTCTTCCACGACGCACCAGCTACTCTGGACCAGAAAACTTGAGCTAGTCTGAATTCCAAAACCAACATCTCCATCCTACTGTGTCCTTTTGCCATGCCCACTTAGTATTCTAATTTTACATGGAAGGAAAGCCAGAGCAAATGCATTCCGTGTACAAAGCTGGATCCTAAACTAGCCTTTATCTGATCTACAGCCTAGTTTCAACCCTCACCACAATTTCTCCATCTTCCCTGAGCTTTGTTTTCTTAGCCTAGTGAGCCATTTATTTCGCTCTTTCTGGTCCCCACCAGTTTGCTTTTTTTCCCTACTACAACTTTGTCTTCCTTGAACTGGTATAGCAATGAAAAATAATAATGATGATGGCGATAATCATCATAATAAAGCAAGCAAAATCAAAAGGAACCAAACTTATTTTTTCCTTGGATCAGAACACCCCCTACGTATAAACACCCTGGGAGTTACTGACCAGGTACCGTTCAGAAGGGATCTCAGGTATAAAAAATGATAACAGTGCCTCTGTTGAAAAAGAGAAGAGATGAGACAGTGTTAAATCTCTGTGAAGGTGTAATTGCCATCTACTCACCTAATCTTACGCTGGCATATGCTGCACCTCTTTGCAAATTAAAAAATTTCTCCACCCAGGTGCATGATTCACAAGATACCCAGTCTGGGTGTTTGATGGCCCAGAAATTGATCCAATCCTAGCAAACAGAGCCTTGACTTACCTGCTGCACACTAAGCAAAATACTTTCTACTCATAGTTTCACCGTGGTATGGTATTCAGAAATCCAGACTCCACTAGGATAATGTTCTTAAGTACAATGAAGGTTATAGAATATGTTTGTGTCGGGGGAACAGGCCTCCTGAGGCCCTCGCCTCCTTAAATTCTGATTACTGATTGCTCCTTGTGGCAGACTATTTTTGGAAAAGGCACAACAATTGTTCCATATTTAATGCAGAAAAAATGGTGGGTTGTTGATTTAAAATTTTTATTGTTCTTGTTTTGCTCATCCCATTGCTAACAAAAGACAGACATGGCTGCAAAATGCTATGAAGGATGGCGACAGACTCACAGAGAGAAAACGTGCGCGCTGTGGGTTTTGACACGTGTCTAGATGAGCATTTCCAGATGTGAAAGGAAGGAGAGAGATTGCAGACTAATCAGAACTAAGCAGACTTGCTTTCTCTTACATGCTTATAGTTGCTGTGGATGTTTCCCCTCGAACCAGAAACAAAACCTTCATCAGTGGGAAGAAGGAGGTTGAAGGAAGAGCATCATAAAAATCCTAGATCACTGACTTCAAGTTCTCAATTTTATAGTTTTCCAAACTGTTTGAAACATTCCTCATTTTTATGTAGAGTGGACAGAAGTCTTTGATTTCTATCCACATTTTTAAAAATAAAGTTTACCCTCCAAACTGATGAGAGAAGAGAGAAGATACTCGCTTGATAAATCAAGAAGTCATGTGACAACTACAACAACTCTCACCAAAGACATCATTTAGCTTTATCTCGTATTTGGAATTAGAACATGTAAATGTCTTGTCCTCCACATACAACCATGGCTGTGGGCAAATTGCTTTAGAGTTCAGCTCACATTCCATTCTTTGATGGGTTTCAAGACAAAGGGACTCATGTGACCTATTTTACATCACCGAGAGAAACACACCAGTCAAAATTCACCCTTGGATTTTGAGAACCATGATCATCAAGGGCCAGATTGTAAAAACAAAATACCTGAGAGATGCTTCCCTAGAAACTGTGTCAATGATCGAGAGAGGAAAAACCCTAAAATAAAACATCATAATTAATGCAAACAAAGAAGTATATCTCTTATATATAAATTAGCACTTAATTACATAAATAATTACCCTTTTTTACTGTTTCCATGATCAGTTTGCATAGTCTTGTACACTAACACCCACTTTCTGTTTCCTGAATGTGATATGTTGTTCTTTTTTCTGCAAGGGAACTTAATCTTTATATGTTTTAAATTCACACTGTTTATCCCACTTCTATGAGCTCATGAGAATATTATTCAGCCCTTCTGCTCCAAATGATATGAAGGAGAGGAAAAGACTAGACAGAGGAACCATTAAATGGAAAATACAAGTCAGAGTAAATACCCAAGGAAAAAAAAATCAAATATTCATGCTTGAAATGGTTGAAAAAGGAAATGAAATTGGACACTGGCAAAAATTCCTCAGTAAAAATTATCTCTGAAGTGTCCCAATGTAAAAGGCTTTCACTTGTAATCAAAATTCATTTAGGTCCAAAGGAGTACAAGGAATCTTTTGGGGGTGATGACAATGTTTTTGTAAATTGGTTGTGATGGTGTATTTACAGGCATATTCAACTGTCAATATTCACCAAACTGTACATTTTAAAAGGGTGCAGTTTATTGCACATGAAGTATACCTCGATCAAGTTGACTACAAAACAAAAAGAAAGCAAAACATTTATTTATGGTGCTTATATGAGAGTTAAGTGTACTGAAAATAAAAGACCTATAAACAATCATTAGCTTTCACATTTCCACAAAAGCTATTGCTTTGAATGTACTCATACTCCAGTTTTTCTCCATAAGAAGCTTTTAAAATTATGATATATAATAAATGTGAAGTTTCACAGACATAAAACAAAGTGGATGTTCTAATTCTTTTTCAATGTTTTGTTGTGTGGCCTACAACTTCGAGTTCTGCCCTGCTAATGCTGAAAAAGTTCAGCTGTTTCAGATTTTACGGTAGAATATAGAGTCTATGAATTAGTAGATAGGAATCTGAAATATGCTCTCTGTCAAGAACTATGAAGGACCTGAGAATTCACCCTACTTGCAAACTAAAAAGTTAGCCTGCCAAATATTTCATGGTTGATGATGGAAGACACAAGACTCCTGAGTCAGACAAAAGGACAGTTTACTACTCATAGCAATAGCAGTAGCCAGAGTAGAAGTATCTTGGTGCCAGTTCCCCAGACCCCTATTGTAGGATGATGCAAAGAGGGCCAGGTGACATCTGCACAGACAGTGGGTCGTGTTATAGTAGAAGGACCCTGAATTTAAGGAACCTGAATGTTTTGTAACAGGCAGTAAGCATTCCTGACTGTTCCTCCAGAGGGAGACACTCTTGCAAACTCTTGCAAAGAGTTATGCAAATACACATATCCATGCAAAGATAGTCTAGAACACAGATTAGTCAATTCCTCACTCATAACATGTGCAGAAATACTAAACGTCCACAGAGAATTGCCTCTCAGTAATAGCAATTCTAGTATGAGAGGAAATGCTTCAAGGTACCTTGACTTCTTTAAGTAAAATTACAACTCATTTATTAAACACCTCTAGTTCCCCAGATCCAATTTTTATATTAATAGGCTTATTAAAAGTGTGTATCCATGTACTCAATTTGAGTCAGAATACTAGAAACAGCACAACAAAATGTGTATTAATTGATAGTCTGAAAACAGACAGAGCAAGGATCAGTCCACTATGTAGAGCCCACACTAAATTTCCTTGTTAACTCCCTATGCAATCAATGACAAACCCAACTGTTACAACTGTTAATAGATGATGCACTGCTGGTCCATGAAATTCATTTCCTATTCACCAAGAAGTACAGGAATCTTTTGGTAAGGTAACAGAGGTAGAAATTAATCTGATCTTCAAATTGGCTGCTCATAATCATAAAACACATTTCATTAATGTGATAAAGGAGGCAAAATTGGGGAGTTTTATTTGGCTTCCATCTTGCCACTACTTATAAATGAGATGCCATATATCCCACTTGAAAACAATTATCCTCCCCAACAGATGAATAACTGAACCCAGAAATCTGTACATCATCCTAGATTCCAATTTCTCTTTACCCTTCCCATTTGTAAGCAGTTGCCCACATCATCACCTTTATTCAAGAAATAGTTATCGGGCGCCTGGGTGGCTCAGTTGGTTAAGCGACTGCCTTCAGCTCAGGTCATGATCCCAGGGTCCTGGGATCGAGTCCCACATCAGGCTCCCCCTGCTCTGCGGGGAGCCTGCTTCTCCCTCTGCCTCTGCCTGCCACTCCCCTGCTTGTGCTCTCTCTCTCTGTCAAATAAATAAAATCTTTAAAAAAAAAAAAAAAAAAAAAGAAATAGTTATCCTCTCTGCTTGTGAGCACAGACTGTGCCTTTTATCTGAGTATCACAGCACTTCCCACTATGCTGGACACATAGTAGGTGCACGATAAATGTTTGTAGAATGAATAGATCTATGCTTTATCAATACCAGAAGAAACAATGCACAAAGAGAGAATAGAAAAAAAATAGATTTTCTTAGCAAACATGTTTTACCTACTAAATAATTATAGATATTTTCACATAACTGCCAACTCAGGTATATATTGTGTTTAATGGTAACCTCAAAACCCATTTAAAAATAGCCAAATTTCTTCTTTGGCCCTTGATTAGACTATCTCCCTGCACTTACCTGGGTAGACATCATTTTTTTAGAAAAGAAAGCACTATCACTTCAATGTGCAGCAAATGAAATGATCTACGGGACATATATAGCTATGTATGAACCTGGGATTGAGCTGCAGGACTCTGGTGGCTTTCTTGGCCCAGACGATTTGACACTGTAAAGTCTAATCTCAAACTGGAAAGGAGCATTTAGTGGAAAGTATTTGTGCTTATTTAGGGCTATTTTGCTTATAACCAGGTGGTTATCCTCAAAATGTACAGCTGTGTTGGGAAGGATACGAGGAGAAAAATCAAAGAAATTAATCTCCAGATCTCATGGAAAAAATTTAAGAACAAGCTCTCCCTGTTAAAAAATATATATATGTCTAGGGGCGCCTGGGTGGCTCAATCCGTTAAGCATCTGCCTTCGGCTCAGGTCATGATCTCTCATATATATATATATATATATATATATATATATATATATATATATGAGACTAAACGTCCACAGAGAATTGCCTCTCAGTAATAGCAATTCTAGTATGAAAGGAAATGCTTCAAGGTACCTTGACTTCTTTAAGTAAATATATATGTATATGTCTAAAATGTGTTTTAATGAAAAGATAAGATCCAGGCATGTTTTGACAATTTAACCATTTTAGCTATAACAGTTTTCTCAAACATAAATACTGTATTTGCTACCCAATGGGACAATGCCTTGATCTCTCAGGAAGCACTTCTGGTAACTGATTTGTACAGAATTAACCTCAGGTACTAGTGTCTACATGAGGTGTGTTCCTGCTATCTCCTGACTACAGAGCTTACTCTAGGGCAAGAACAGTGTTTTCAGGATCCAGGTAAGTCAAGACTCCACCCCCAAAAAATAACTAAATAAATTTATATTTTAAAATTAACCTAAAATACCTATAAATCATCTTACTCAATTTGCTTCTTAAATTGTAGAATGTTTACTGGTCAAATAAGAAAAAAATGAAACACAATTAGAAGTGGTAACTATCCGAAAGCGTGTTCAGAAAACTAGTTATATTCATAGTTCTAATTATACTATCTTAGTGCATTCAGTCTTTCTTTTTTTTTTTTAAAGATTTTATTTATTTATTTGACAGAGAGAGACACAGCGAGAGAAGGAACACAAGCAGGGGGAGAGGGAGAGGGAGATGTAGGCTTCCCGCTGAGCAGGGATCCCGATGCGGGGCTCGATCTCAGGACCCTGGGATCATGACCCGAGCCGAAGGCAGACGCTTAACGACTGAGCCACCCAGGTGCCCCAGTGCATTCAGTCTTTCATGACAAAATACCACAAGCTGGGTGGTTTACACAACATTTATTTCTCACAGTTCTGCAGCCTGGAAGTTCAAGATCAGGGTGCCGGCTGATCTGGTGAGAGCCCTCTTCCTGGTGTACAGACTGTTGTCTTCTTGCTATGCCTTCAGAATTTGGGGAGAAAGGGAGAGAGAGATTGAGAGAACACTTTAATGTCTCATCTTACAAGGACATTAATCCTATAAGATCAGGGCCCCATCCTAGTACCTCATTTAACTTTAATCACTTCCTAGAGTCTCTATCTCTAAATACAGTCACATTGTGGGTCAGGGCTTCACCCTATAAATTTTAAGGGGACACATTTCAGTCCATAGCACTTGTCATAAAGTGTTTTTAAATTCATTTTTCAGGTTTTGATGAACTTTTTAAAATATAAATTTGGTTTTTATATTTTAAATCACACAAGTATTAAATAAACAAATTCTCATTCTGAAACATTTTGATAAAATAAATTTTCAGTCTATCCACACTCACTGCACACCCCTAAGCACGTTTTTCCACACATTTACCTGGGAAGTACAGATGCAGAATCATTTTTTCAATAGAGCCACCCAAAGTGAAACATCCTGCGTTAGAAGATAATGATTTACCTGTTGCTGGAAGTTTGTAAGCAGGGACTTGACTGCAATTTGGGAGGAATGTTACAAAAGAAATTCAAAGTTTGGAGGAATGGCTGAGGGTGTGAGTTTTAAGGAGGCCTATTCTTGCCTTACTTTACATGATTCTAGCCCATAATTATCTTGAAGTTATCACACACACACACACATTTTTGACTTCACTGACACTCACTTTCCCCTAAGGATCCTGCTTCTTCTCTTAAGTGGGTATTAGGAGCTGTGTTTTCTCTCAAACTTCAGGGTCAGAGTGGAACTGATACTCTGACCAACCAATGCCACTTCCAGACAAATGGTTGCTCTCTCTTTTGCAAGCTGCTCCTTTGATCAGCTGGTTATAGCATCCTCTTCTTTCTGTGGCCATTGCTTAGCCATCTGGTCAATCATTAAAGAACTTAGTACTGACTTAGTGTTCTTTTCATTTCAAGTCTACCATCATGCTAGGCATCTCCACTATTACATGGATGCATCGTCAACACCTTGGCCAGTAGTCCATTAACTTGATGCCCAGTGATCTTTTCATCATTCCACCTCAAGTGCCAATTTCCAAGTCACACCAAGAATTTGGTCATCATTAAAAACTGCACTCCAGTTAATTCTATAATAACACACACACACACACACACACACACACACACACACCACCTTTAAGCTCTTCTCTTGCCAACTGCTTTGTTGCAGGACCCTCTCTGCTTCTTCCTGCATCGAGACCTACGATCCAATAACATTTCCACTTTATCCATCTGCCTCCTCAACCGTCCACACTCTCCAACAGTACAGTGCCACCTCCTTCCCTCATTTCTACCCCCAGTTCCTGGGCTCCATATTTCATCTGCTCTGTGTCTACTCATCCTTAAATTTCCATCTTAAATATCACTTTCTTAGGAAGGGTTATCTTGACTTCTAGCTCCACGAAATCCCCCTATTAAACCATCTTATAAGTCTTGTGTACTTTTCTTTGTTTTCCTTCAAATACAATCATTATCATATTGTAATTATGTCATTGTGGATTCAAATATAGGAGGTCTGTTTTATCCACATTGTAAATTGGTTGAGGGCAGAGACCATGACTGTTATTCTCAACCATACATCATCTAGCCTTACACCTTGGCACGTAGAAAGTACTCAAGAAAGAGTGACACACATGCACACACACACACAAAGTTTTCTTCCAGTAAGTCAATATCTGTGCTATGCAAGCAATGTTGAATCCAAAGGAATATTTAGGGTTTTCTTTGCAGCCTAATAACAAAACTGACTGCAGCCACTTTGGGGGAAAAAAAATAACTTTTAAACAATCTCTTTCTGATTTGTAGAATAAAAAGGTCTCCACTCTCTTTTGGTTTTTCATTGGCTGAGAGAGATGCCCTGCCAAGTAGCTCACTGCTTCTATAGCAGAAAGTGTAAAAAGAAGTGACAGGGCCAAAAGAATATGTGGAGGGGAAATACAATCAAAGGGCCCTTGCAACTCAAAGATGCCAAGAATAAATTTGCAATCAGAGGCTGTGTAACACAGAAGAGAGGAGAGAGAGTCTAGTCTTATCATAAAGAGCAGAATTCTTTAAAGACAGCGACATTAGTAATCAGTGTTCAAAGATGGTAGAAATGCAAATATTTCCTTCTCATTCAGGCTATGTGCCTACAGAATTGTTTCTCTAGACTGGGAAGATAGAGGAGTCTTATTTCTCTATCTTCCAAATACATCTCTCACCCAACCCCTGACTCCTCAAGGAACCTTACATCCGGGAACACACTACAAATCACTGTTCTCAGCATTTTCAGTAGTTATCTCCATTTAATTCTTGGTGGTGGTCTGAAAGAAAAGAAAGAAAGCAAGGGGGAAGAAAAGAAGAGTTCAAGTATTTTGCGAACTATAAAAAACATCAATTCATACCAATGTCCATGAAGAAATAAATGACAGAAATCACCATAGCAACGTGTTTCTTCATTACTCCTTCAGTTGACCAGAGCCCAACCAACATATGTGAGCAACCGGGCAACGATATACTTTGACACACCTTTGCTAGGTAAAGCTATCTTCAACATTTATTTAGAGAAGAGGCTGAGAATTGCATGGGGTGGAACCAGGGGACGTAGGAGGGGGCAGAAAATAGCGATAACTTGCAGGATGCTCAGCAGCATGACCATTGCCCTGAGCTCTAGCCCTAAAGTTGTGTGTCCTACTCAGAAGCCCTGCGAGTCATAGGACACCTCCTCCCTTCTCCCAGAAGCAATGTAGCCTATTTCTTTGGGATCTCAACCCCACCCCTCAAGTGGTTTGAAGAACCCTTCATTTATATACAGTGCTCTCTTTGAAAGCAGCCATGATAGATTTGTATCCAATTTTATAAATAGGCCAATTGGAGTTCAAAGGCCCATATAATTATCAGAAATAGTTGGGTCTACATATTTTCAAGTAATAGAACCAAAAAATGGAAACATATGATCCTATGAAAGTATGGACTAGTACAGGCCAAACAGCTGAATGATTTAAAATAAGTTGTTGTTTTTTAAAATCAGTCAATTAAGTACTTCTTAATTCAGCCACTTTGGCAAGATTCAAACAAAATCTTTGAAACTACAACACATTATAGAAATGTAAATACCTCTATGGTTCTCTTGGCAAAGAAGGTTACGAATAAATCTCCCCATATCCCAGGTGTAGAGAAATGTTCTAACAAGATCCACTTGTATAAAATCAAGTCAATGGACTCAGGCAACTGATTCCTTACTATTTACTTAGAGCAACAGACATAAAGAAAACCGAGCTTTGGACTTACTTATATTAAACCTCTGCCACAGAGAGGCAAAAGAGGAAGGAATACAATGTAATTTGATGGTGGGTGTATTTGCAAGCAAAGGAGTCCAAAAAAGAAAGATTATGCTGACCCAACTCTCACAGTTTACTTTTTAAAGTTGTGGGAAAAGAAATGGCAAAACTTGCTATTTTGGTAAATTTTTGTTCTAAAAAAATCAAATTAAAAATAACAATATCCAATCATCTCTAAATGAGTCCCACTAAAAACACCACCAAAAGACTTACAATGTTTTTTAAAAACTTTATTCTCATCATTTCTTTCTTGGCCCTGAAAATAATGGTTTTAAATAACTTGATTTGTGTTTTTCCTTTATTGCCTTGCTACACATACATTTTGAAATGCTTACTTATGGGAAAACCATTGCATGCTTAGCTTTCATCATTTATGAAATCTCTGTACTTCCTTCATCTCAAACTGGCATGTTCTGTTTCCAGCAACAGGGAAAACTTTCCAATAAGGAAAATTCCTTGCTAAAAGACATGTTTAAAACATAGCTCAATGTGTTTTTAAAATACATAACTGAGTTCCCCAGGGAGAAAGGGAACTCAGAGGCCAGACACAGGGAAAAGATTGAAAGGCAGACCTGGAGACATGTGAGCTGGCCCCAGGGCGGCTCTAAGGAGGGCAGAACACACGGGGCGCCTGGGTGGCTCAGTCGTTAAGCGTCTGCCTTCAGCTCAGGTCCTGATCCCAGGGTCCTGGGATCGAGTCCCGCATCGGGCTCCCTGCTCTGCGGGAAGCCTGCTTCTCCCTCTGCCTCTACCCCCTGCTTGTGTTCCCTCTCTCGCTGTCTCTCTGTCAAATAAATAAATAAAATCTTTAAAAAAAAAAAAAAAAAGGAGGACAGAACACTAGTGCTAAGTCACCAATACAGTACTCCTAATGACACCTGCATTCGTAGCCAGGATATTCTTCACGTAGCTGCAGGCATCTGACTGTGTCTTCAAGTGAGGATGAAGTCACAACTGAACTGAACTATCCATTATATTAGAATCAGAGCATTATACTTTCAAAGCACGCATGTGCAGAGCTTACATGATCAAAGATTACTATTTCAGAACAGAAAAGAAGGAGTTGCAAAAATATTTGCTTGGATCCTACGGAATTGCTGATATTTGGGGAGAAAGATAGCCAGTGCATGACTGAAGTTGAGATAGGAGACAGGACAGAACATGCACCTCACTAGGGTGGCTCAAGGTCCAGCCACCCTCCGGACCATCAGCCAGCTTGCATTTCCAGAAAGGCTCACCTCATGCTGACAGTTTCTATATCTTTGTCTGCTTTGAGTTAAGTTATATAAGTCCTGTTTCTGTTCTGTAAAATTGTGGAGTGCCAGGTCCCAGAAAGGAAGTTAGGGGAGAGGGTAAAAATGCCTTCCATATTTATTTGTGTGGAATCTGCATTTTTCAACTATCTACCAGATGTAAAGAAGTTCTCTTTCTCTAGTGCCATCTGTCATCTCAGAGTTAGGATCAATTCACATGATATGCTTAAAGAAAAAAAGAAGAAGAAGAAGTAAAAGGACCTGGTTTTAAGTCTTGTCTCTGTTGTAACTAATTGTTCTTAACTTCTCAACCTACGGCTTCCTTGTCTATAAAGTGGAACTTAGGCCATGCCTAGCTACATAAGTTCATTGTACGGATCAAATTATATAAAGTCTGTCAAGTGTTTTGAAATGCCAAGATCCTGCCATGTGATCAGGGAAATCGACACAGCGGGGTTGGGATATCATAGTAGGAGAAAAACCAGAGAGAAAACCGGAGTGGGCCAAAGTGAAGAATTCCAGCAGTTTAATTCCAAAAGGAATATTTATTCATAACATACCAAAGGGTCTAATGAGGTCACAAACACAGCCACCATACTTACGGATAATTATGGCCACCTCCTTAGATGCCTCTCCCCTGATTTAGAGGGTATTCTCAGATCTAACACTCTCCAGGTTTGCATCAAGAGTAATATCACCTGTTGCACGATGCTTGCAGGGGAGGCTCCATGGGCAGCCAGATATCTCTCAGCACACCTGTACTTCTTCTAGCCCACGTAGAGAAAATAAGGAGAGTCAAGCCTTTCATGTGGGTAGGCCCCCTGCCAAGACCTTTAAGGTCCTATTATGACTTGCAAAATTCATTTTCAAATGTTGGAATATTTCCCCATACAGCAATCACCTTAACAAATATTTCCCATATTGAAAAAATTGAGTGATCAATTTGGCTATTGCAGTACAGTCTTTATTACTGTGTGTGACGGAACAGTAACTTGCTAGGGAATATAATTCCACTTGAACTTCGGCATGCAAATTAATTTTTAAAAAACTCTGTTTGACACATACATCCACCCTTCTTTTTGTGACAGTCTTACCTGATGGTCCTGGAAAAATAGGTGAAGAACTCCTTATAAGCTACTCGGTAGGAAGGACAAAGCTGCCAAAAACTTTTTAGAAGTTGACCTCTGGTTATAGGTCAAATGCAGTTGGTACAGCAGAACACATTATGGCTGGACCAAGTACAGAATACAAATTGACTTCAAAAATCACATATGAAAAGATCAGAGAATTGTGGAAACAAAGAGAATTAAATGAACTAAAATTCCCCAGAGCAGAGAGCTTTACTTAGGTGAGTGGTTTTCTTCCCTGGGGCATCTGCTGATTCTGAGCACGGTCTGAAGATCGGACCTGGTCCATGCCGAAGGACCCTAGGAGGCCAACAGAAACCAGCCAAATACTTGGCATTCATACGAAGGACCACAATCTCCCTAAATGCTCGGCCGAGTTCCCCACCATACCATTGTTGAATTCTGAGGCTGAGCTTCAGGTTAAGTAGCTTCTGGGGGGTAAGGTAAGATCTCCAGTAATCCCATAGTAACTGGGAGAGCCTAGCTCAGAATCATGGCTGGTCTCCCCAGGATGTTCACCAAATTTGGAAATACTGTAGTGTGTAGCAAGATGCTAAAGTAGCCTTTCAGGGTTCTCAGTCAAAAGTGTAGGAGAGACAGGCCCAAAGAAAAAAGACAAACTCAATAACTAAATTGAAATTAAACCAGAACTAAAACTTCTATGGTCCTGATCCAGTCTCTGCAGACTGAGGTGACCAGCTCCTCACCTTATCAGTCTCACAGGGGAAAGCAGAGCCCTGTCCGGTAGAACTAACATCACACAGAGCTTTGACTCTTCCTTTGTACATAATATATGGCATATAATAACAAATTACCAACATGAAAAGAGGTAGGAAAATGTGAGCAATAACCAAGTGGAACAAACGATATAAGCAGATACGAAGAAAAAAATGGATATTCCAGTTAACATCCAAAGACTTTGACAAAATGATCAGTAAGCTTAAAAAAAATTGGAAGAAAATATGGGCAAAGTGACAAAAGGATGTGAAATTTCATCAAAGATTAGAATCCATAAAAAAAAAAGTTCTAAGACCAAAAAATACAATATCTGAAATTAAGACCTCATTGGATGAGTTTAACAGTACAGCAGAAGATTCATTAAATGATTCCAAAGACAGGTCAGTATAATATATTTGATTTAAGCACAAGAGAATAAAATAATACACATTGTCAGTCACATGCGGGTCATAGTGCAAAACCCTGCATCCCTATTATTAGAATTAACTGAAGACAAAGAAGAAGGAGGAAGAAGGGGAGTAGGAGGAGGAAAAGAAGAAGGAAAAAACAAAGAACAGGGCAGAATAAGTATATAAGGAAAACATGGTCAAGAATTTTCCAAAGTTCTTGGGGCGCCTGGGTGGCTCAGTCGGTTAAGGGTCTGCCTTCGGCTCAGGTCATGATCCCAGGGTCCTGGGATCGAGCCCCGCATCGGGCTCCCTGCTCAGCAGGAAGCCTGCTTCTCCCTCTCCCACTCCCCCTGCTTGTGTTCCCTCTCTCGCTGTCTCTTTCTCTGTCAAAAAATAAATAAAAATTAAAAAAAAAAAGAATTTTCCGAAGTTCTTAAAGAGAGCAGCCTCATCTTCAAGAATCTCAGCTAACCCCAAATACAATAGCTATAAAGAGAATCATAACCAGGCACATCACAATCAAACCACTGAAGACAAAAGATTTGCCCTGATTCTGACAGGCTGGATAGTCACTGTGCTACACTCTTAATTTTAAACCCTAATGTAATGTGCTATAAATTATTTTTTAATACTGCTTACTTTAAAGGGAAATTAACTTCCAAAACTTCAAGACCAAGTGAGAGGCGCATAAATGTGTTTATTGTTTGAAGCTTTTAGCTGCTTTTCAAAAATAATAGAAACCATTTCTTTCAAATTGTCCTATAATCGAGATAAAACCGATTTCAAGAAGAATCTCCATGCCTGACTAATACGAGTAAATTGAAACATTGAGAAAGTAATTCCAAAGAAGAAGAGTTAGGAATATTAAGTCTTGACTCTTCCCTCACGTATTTGCTTTAGAAAGCTTGGCTGAGGTTGTTCGCGACACAAATTGTAGGTGGAGTCAGAGGTAAAGAGCCAACATTTATTCAGCTCTTAGTTGGTGCGGGCATTCTTCTAAACTTTGTGCAGAGATCATCATAGATGTGAGGTTAACTTTACCTAAATCATGCGTAGATATGAAAATGAACTCACTCGTACCCTGAACCTCCATAGTGTAAATTGTTTCAGACAGTCCAATGTCTTCAATTCCATTTCGACTCCTTTTTCCTTCTATGTAGAGATCAACACTCATTCTAGCTGTCAGCTTCTGGATTTTGTCTGGAAGGTCGCAGATCCGAATGGAATCAGGCTGGGTTCCCATTGAGTTCTTTCTCACAGCTCAAGCCTGGTCTCCTCTCCCTGCTCCTCCTCTCAGAAACTACCAGCGCTTCTCCCTTTCTCACGTTACGCCACCCCCTCCCCAACCACAAGCCCGGCTGTGAAACAGAATACAGTCCCCTGGCTTTTCTCTTCGTTTCAGCACACACATCCATTTCCTCCCAAATTGTTTCTGCTAATCACTTTGGGAAACAGGAATAATTAAAATCACGAACATGAAGGAATTTAAAAACTCACAATATTCTCGGAGCAAAGCTTCCTGAAGCACTCCTTTCTCAGCATCTGAAATTACAACTGAGCTCAGTTGGGATTCTGCTCCCCACCATCAGTCACTGAGTTTCCTTCTAGGTCTAGGCCATATCCTTTGATTAAATTAAACCCTGCTGATGTCATGAAAACATCTGGTGACTCAGCTCTAAGTGCTCAGTTCACAACTTGGAGACCCCCCAGAAAAGTTCTCTGCTCTGATTCTACACACTATGTCCTCCATAACATGAGACTCTCCAAGGTAAATGATCCACCAGCACGCAGTACCTCCCATTCCCTGGCCCCTCGGAGGAAAAAGAAAAGACAAAATTTGGAAATGAAAGGTTCTCGAAATCTAATAAGGTCACATTGCGTTCTGGCCCCTTCAGACAGACTCACAGCCCATCTATCATAAGTAAACCTACACAAGAAAACTTTTGCCATTTAGTAAGAAATTCCCAATTTTCAAACCAACTATGCCGATCTCCACACTTCACTGAGTTGAGTCATTATCTTTCCAAGCTAGACACCGAGGAGTTATCTTTCCCTCTTTATCTTTTTCCTTTGCTATAAGGTGATTACTTATTCTGTTATATGTTTTACAGCGTCACTCTTCCCTCGTGCCTAAGTCTTTTTTCACTGAATGTAAGTATTTGCTAGTTAGATGTTGTCATTCTGGAAATACCTTGGAAGAAACTGACACCAGTTGGTGTTTGAAAGATTGACTTTCTATACTGCTTTCTAATCTTAAGGATGTTAAGGATCGCTCGTTCCATTGTTTTGGGTTAATACTTATTCCTCATATCTTAAATAATTTGACTTCCAATAAGATAGAGGTTTTTCAGCATTTCCTGCTTCCCATTTTTTTTATTTCATTTTATTATGTTATGTTAATCACCATACATTACACCTTACAAACACAATAAAATAGGTTCCTTATATGTACCTTCCACTCTTCCAGCTCTGATTCTTGTCATTTTAGCACCGAAAGCAAGTTCATGGAGCAGCCTAGCAGCTAGCAACTTTCAGCACGTCTTAGCCTTTCTCCCCCTTAACCAAATCTGCCTAAAAAGCACATCACTTTGGCTGCTAGGAGATGTCAGTACTCAGAAAGGAAGTTTAAAATTATGTAATAAATGAGCTCAATGACCTCTGTTTCCTTGCCTATGTGGTAAATAATTTGTGGTTTTTCTGAAACTGGAAGCATATTTTAGAGTTCAAGCAAGTTGGCAGTAAATTGTCCTAAGGCTCATAAAAATGTGCACACAGGGTTTACAGACACCAAATCAAACAACTGAAGTGAAGTGAAACCAAAACAGAGCTGATGCATGTTTGCTCACAGCATATGTACCCCAGTCCCAGAACTGCACACACAGTGGTCTATCCTCTACCATATACCGGAAATTCTAAAATGTTAAATTGCTCAATGGTTAGGTAAGTTGCTTGAATTGCCTTTACTAACTTTTAGAATCCCTCTACACTCAGTTTCAACTACTTTAAAGAAAGACATAGGCTATGGGTTGCAACCTAGAATTCCAGAATAACTCAGGGCCTAGCAAGGACATTGTCCCTTGCCTCTTGTCTTCTGCATGTTCCAAAGAAGGTTGGGAAGGGATGTCAGAGCTGACAGTAAAAACACTATGAGCACAGAGATGGGGCAAGCAGGGGCACACACTCTGGCATTGGAAAAAGAAACAAAAACTAAACTAGAACATCTTAGCAGTCCACAAATGGTAAGGAATAAAAGGAAATTGGCTCAAACACACACCAACTGTTCAGTTTTATTTCCCTTTCTAGTAAAACCTTAAGTGATTCTCCAAAGCATCCCCCCAAACAGTTAGTGGAAGTAAGAGTCCCAACTAGAATAAGAACTTGAGACCAGAAGTCCACTGCCCATTGGACATACGCCTAGTTCACAAATTCTTACAGCTAGGATCCTCTGTGCCCATCCATGCTCGCCTACTGTTTTTTCTCAAGACATCTCCCACAATAATCTTTTTTAAAATAAGCTGAATAATAAAGCATTTTCACTTCTCTGCTCAAACCATCCATTGGATCTAGATATCACACAGAGAAAAAGTCAAAATCCTTATGGTAGCCACCAGGGTCGTCCACCATCTGGTGAGCCTCCACCTTCACCCGACCCGTCCCACCCTAACACCGGTCACCTCAGATCTTGCCCCCACAGTAGCCCTTTCTCACTCTATTCCAACCACAATGGGCTCCCTCACTGATGCCTCAGGGCCTTTGCACTTTTCATTTTCCTGCTATTCCCCCAGATGTTGCTGTGACTTGTTCTCTCACCTCCTGCAAGTCTATGGCCAAATATCACCTTCCTGGTGAGACCTTTCTGACCATCTTATCTAAACTTAGAAAATATGACTCCCCAAACTCCTTATCCCCTCCCGTCCAACTCTGCTTTTTCCTACACGTTCCTTATCACCTTCTTATATTTTATAGAATACAATTTCTTTGTCTCCCTCACCAGAATGTAAGCTCTATCCAAAGCCAAGAGGTTTTCACCTTTTGTTCACTGCTGAATGCCTACATCAAAAATAATGCTTAATTTACAGAAAGACTTGACAACTATTTATAGAACAAATGAGTAAAACAGAAAGACAATTAACACTTTCTTCATATGTCATATCATCACTAACCAGCTTTCTGATCCTAGACAGATAACTGATATCTTACCTAACTAACTTTCTAACCTTAAAGAAGTAATTATTCTGAGCCACTATTTTCTCATTTGAAGATAATCATTAATCACATGAGATTAAAATAAGCACCCTAAAAAGTATTAAATGCTATGGAATTTGAAGTTATGATTCGAAAACTTATTGGTTTAATTAGCAATTTCTCATAAATGAACAATACAGCTCATCCAAAAGAAATAACATAAATCTGTATATAGATAAATACAGATAGCATATCTATGTCTATACCTATCTATCTCCATGTATCTGTGTACCTAGGTATTTTTTCTATCTATATGGAGAGAGAGAGAAAAGAGGAGAAGGAGAAAGCAAACATCCATGGCAAAACTTGAGAATAGATCTGTGTAATGACCATTGTTTCCCCAATTAAGAAGTTAATAAAGAAATGGGAACTGACAAAAACAAATACAAAGCACAATATTATACTTAACTAAGGTCCTCACTTTTAATTTAGTGGCTAAAATTATTACGGCTTCCCCTTATGAAATAAATTATTTGGCGGAATGCCAATTCCTTGGGGACCAGGAATTTTGAAATGTTCATCAGTACGTCCTCTGGGTCTCATAGAAAGTTGTTTGCTCAGTGTTTGAGCGAATGGGTAACCAGCAGAAACAGTGAACGACAGTAGCAGAAAAACAGGGCAATTTCAGAATACAGACTGGCTGGTATCAGAAGTGGAATTGCATATCAAAAAGCCATCTCTTCCTCAACTTGTGACTTTAAGGATGAGTGGGCATTTTTGAAAAGGTACATGATGCTTCCATTGCACTTGAGCACAAGTCACCCAGACTCAGGGTGTTCTAGACACAGGGAGCAGAGAGTGGGTGGCAGAGGAGCGGGGGGGGCAGTAATAACCATCAGGGTGCTTCGTAATTACAGTTTGATCCAGCAAATTCTAAAGGGTTGGTATTTCATTGCCTACTTAATCATTTAAATCCTCTTGGGCATTCGACCTGACCTGCTCAACCTGAACTTTAAGTCACATAAGAGAAAAAAGGGGGGTGGGAGGGGTTGTAGAACGAGAGACTCTTCATACAGCTGCCTTTAAAAATAAAACAAAACAAAATCAAAGACTACTTGAAATTAACCAACTGATACTGACATTTCTCAAAAAAAAAGTCAGCTTTAAAGCGACTGAATAGGGGGTGGGAAGGAGAGACCAAGTGTTCTCTTTTGATCTTTTCACTGCCCCAACTTTATTTTAATAATGTGTCCAAAGACTGATTCAACCTCTCACTTTAATAAAGGTTCATTAGTGGATTAGGAGAGATTTGAAACAGAGCCCAGTGGAGTCAGCAGAGACAAGTTCCAAACAGCCACTCAGCGCATTTTGAAAAGTACCAAGCTAGCAACCTGGAAAAGATCCACCAGTAAAACTTGGTTGTACTTGTGTGTGTGGAGCTCCACTGGACTGACAAAACATCCATTCCTAGATGGACAAGAGTGGCAACATTACCCAAAATTAACAAAGCAAAGTCGTGTTCAGTGTCAGCCCAACAACATTAACACAGCCCATCCACATGGAAAATATAAGTGGAAAACTGACCGTCCAGCATATATTATTGGGATAACAATAAGCAAGAAGAAACAATGAATCATGGAACACTATATCTAAAACTAATGATGTAATGTATGGGGATTAACGTAACAATAAAAAAATTAAAAAAAAAAAAACAATAAGCAAGAAGAAGGCCATCTAAAAACAGGAAGAGAGAACTCACCAAGAGCCCATCCATGATGGCACACTAATCTCAGACTTCTAGCCTCCAAAACTATGAGAAATAAATCTTTGCTGTTGAACCCACCCAGTCTGTGGTAATTTGTTTAAGCAGCCCAAACTAAGACAGATAGATAGATGGACAGACAGATGACAGATAGACAGATAAACTTTTTTCTAGATGTGATTTTACCCCTAAGTACTTCAGAGTATACTTCCTAAGTAAAGGAATATTCTCCCATGTGACCATTGTATAGCTACCAACTTCATAAATTTAGACCGAGACAACAATTTTAAATAATCTACCAACCATAATCTAATTTGGTTGGTTGACCTAATTACAGTCTTTATAGCATTTTCTCTCTCCAGTGCAGAATTGGGGTTGGGGAGGGTGGCTTCATTGTAAGAGCTCTTTTTATTGTTGTTGTTTTTGTTTCTTATATATTAATCCAAGTCTTTGGTGAACTCATGACATCCCTTCTCTGGACTCAGACTTAAAAGAACAGTTCTCGCTTTACCTAATCTCTCCTATATCAATCCTCTGTTTTATTCTTTCCCTCCTTTCTGACCCAGGTAAACTCCGCTCTTGCCTGGGTTCCTGTGCTTCAGGTGACCCAAACTTCCCTGTGCCCTCCATGAAATATTCTAGGACTCCCTCCCCACCCCCCATCTCTGGTGCCTGGGTCTGGTTAGAGCTGATAGTGTTATCCGGACAGGTTCCTGAGCTTGGGTGGGGGCCAGCATGTAATCAGTCTCCATCTGTACCCTTTAGCATTCTCTCCAACACTCTACTTTGTGCTGGGGTTGGTGGGGGGTGGGAGGGGTTACCCAATGCCCTGAAGAACTCCCAAACTTGCGCCTGTGAAGTCTTCCTGGGGCTGGGTCACTCTGCGGCCCTGGGGCTGGGCTCCAGTTCCAGAAAAGCAGCCTGGCGAGATGGTCAGTTCTGCTGACAGGCACAGTATTGTTTCCATGGGGTGGTGTGAGACTGGGCTACTGCAATGGTGCTGACACTCTGATATTGACGATTCGCACTCACTTGGACACAGGAAGAGTTCAGGACCCTGGCTCCCTACAGCCCACAGCAGACCCTTGAGTTTGAGCTATATGTGTGGTCTCCTGCATCCTGGGTCACCCATCATGCTCCCATGGGGATGCCGCCCCTGATCTACAACACCCGAAATAACAGGTGTCATTGACCCTGTGCATCCCCCTCCCCCACTACTGGCACCTCATCCCTCTGCGGGCTCTGCACCACATGTACTACAGCCCTCAGGAGTGGCCCCACCTGTCTCCTCCGACGGCTCTCTATGCCGTCGCTCTGCAGCATCAGTGGGCCCTGCATTTACTTCCTTTTTTGCCTCCAGTTAATGTGATGATTTTGTGCTCTCCCAGATTAAGCTGAGTCAGACGAGGGTCAGGGATTCCTTGCATGAATTGAATCACTGTTCTTGCTCTACCTACAGATCCCCCCCGAACCCTCCCCACTAGTGATGGTGGGTAGAAACCAGGGGTGCAATCAACAGTGAAAAAGATCACATTTTAGGAATGCTGTGATTATAGCCTAAAGAGTTCAAGAGGAGACATAGTTGGAAAATGTGTTGTTCTATATTTATGCCATAAAATTCCAAATGATAAATTTAACATGCCCATAAAATAAATTATCGTTCATGTTTTCCTGCACACTGTGTGCATTTGTGTTCTTCTTCAAAGAAGAACAGGAACAACAGTTGAAAGCCATCGGAAGCTACTCACAGACAGAAGATTGATGGTGCAGCATCATGAATAATGATGTAACCAGCATGAAACAAATGGCATTAGGGCACTTCAGAGTCAAGAAGAGCTGTATTGTTTCAACCCAGACAGGTTCTGACGAGCTATAGAACTTGAATAATAACAGCATTGTTACCTTTTTCTCACAGTGGGAGATACGAAATTACTCAGGAACAGCACATTTGACAACAAAGAATATGAAGAGATGATTCCTGCATCTAAACTGAAAGAAACAATACCTGGATACCATGAGCTATCAAGTGCTTCAATTGGACAACAAGCAAATATACTGGTATCTCTTCTCGATATCATTCTTAATCTTTAACAATAAATCACTATTCCTCATATGTGTTCATGAATTTTAGCAAAGTATTTGTAAATGAAAAAGATTATATAAACAAGGGATCCACCAAAAAAAAGTGACTTATCCAGCGACCCACACACTCTATGGGTGGCCTTGAAGCCAGAAGGGGGGTGGAGGTAATCATTACGTCCCAGTCCTAAAATGCACATCACGATGCATCACGATGATGACTCTGAGTTTTTCTGATAGCTTGACCAATTTCCATTTCTTTTTAAGAATCATGGGAAATAGAAAAATTACAATTGAAGAATTTGTCTGAAACAGAAATCTTAGGTTCCATAAGAGGCAGAAATGTCAGTTGAAGCTTGAGGACAACACCCTTTCACCAAAAGGGTGAAGTCACAAAGCCACATAAATACCCTTTGACCAAAGAAAAAAGAAGAAGGGAAATATGGCTTTGCAGGTGTACAACTTGAAGAAATAGCATATACAAGGGAGGATGCCAATCTAACTAGAGAATGAAGTGTACAGTATAACATGACTGCAAGCTGAGGAGTAGAAGCACAATCATCATGAAAATGGCAATGTCTAGGGAGTTGCAATGTTTTTATTCATTATTAAAGCAGAACTTGGAAAAGAAGTCAATCTGTTTTTGAGTCTGATTGAATCCTAGTTCCCTTTAGTAACTGTCTGCTTTTCTCTCCAGCCCTTTTGTACCTACACAGACAACATATTCCTTGGGCACTGAGTCCACTGGTCTGTAGTGTGCGAAGTTAGCCAAATGCAGGAGGTCTGCTCCTCACTCACAGGCTAGAAATGCTAGCCTATACATGGATTCTTCTACTGTTGGCTTCATTGTTTTAAAGCAAGTTATTCCCTTCTTTGCTTTGTCATAATTATTCCAGTTGGTATCTCCACTCACTTTCTTAAAGGGTGGAGAGAAATGCATAACCCCAGAGCAACAATACATAATCAGCTGCTACTTACTTTCTTCTGGGGTTCTTCGCCTAGGTCAGACTTCACTAGCTGTATTATTATTCTGTCAGGAAGAATTACAGAAGTAAATAAGTTTGACTTCGCAATGGAACTCTAATCTCAGCCATTACTGGAAACCACAATTAATTCAAACAAAAGGGATGTGCAGTGAACATAACATTTAGAAAAGCCAAGTAATGTTATCTTTCCTATATTTAATAAAGCATACTCTCCTAAAGGCTTACTAATCTGTTTCTGTCTATCACTACATTGGTAGTGAAAACCTGACAGATGATGCAACTTCTTTTGGCAAACTTCAGACTGTGAGAAGAAAAAAATTAAAGAAAATAAAGAGTATGTTACAAGGAGAGTGTCAGTGGGAGAGAGGAAAAGCAAAAATAGAAAAAAGAGGTGCACCTGTTAGGAGGAAGGGGGGCATCACCAGGAATGGTCCATCTATCAGGTAGAGACCACCGAGGCATGGTCCTCTGCCAGGTGTTTTATGTGTGTGTGTATATATACATATACATATATATCTATGTTATATGTATATAATGAAAAAGCAAAGGCAGAGGTTGTGTCTTGAAAATGAATTGGCTAAGGAGGATTGCCTATCTTGCTCAACACATATGTAAAATTCAAGGCTAATTGTTACAAATGAGTACTATTTTCTACTGTTGCAGTTCATCATCCCTCTTTAAATAAAGGTGAAGTCTGTGATATAGTGAAAATGAAGCCTGGGTTCACCTAGCACAATAGTTGTTGTCCTGACAATTCTATTAACATAATAATAACTGTGCCAAATGCCACAACACAGATGCCACACAGAAGATTTTGACTTACAGTGTTGCCATTTTGCCTTAACACGAGCTTCAGTATATGAGATCTCCTTGCTTCAATCATTTTTCTGAAATCTGTAAATAATAGCTGCCATTTAGTGAGTGTTTAAATGTAGTAATTTGTGGAAACTTTATGACACTCCCACTCTCACTTTGCAGATGAGGAAAGTGAGGTCAGAGAGACTAAGCAAACTTCCCCAAGTGTCACCACTAGTAAATGATGAATCACGGTTATAACAAGAAAGCGGTGTATTCAAAGACACTTTTGAACTCAGAGACACTTCAAAGCACTAAATAAATTAACATCATCTAGAGGGAAAAAAATGACTTCTTGATTTGGTTCTACTTACAGCATCAGCAATTAATGTCATTCACCCACAGAATGAATATATTTCTTCACTCTGTTCCCCCTCTGTCAGGGCCAAGGGCAGGCCACCCCAAAATGGGCCACCTTGGCATGAACATTATTTTGAACTAAAAGCAATCAAACCCCAGCGGATTCAGGAAAAACTCTTTATCTCTCCCCCAACTGCCTGCTTGTACCAGGAAGAGAGCTATTAACAGAGACTCCTCTCCAACTGAGAAACTTATCTGCATAATAGGGCAATGTTTGTTTTCCAAACACCTTCTCTCACCTTCCTGATAAACTTCTTTCTCTCCTCTGTATCCTCAGACTTCTACCCTCTTCTTAGCTCATATAAGCTTGTGTTGCCTCACTGCCTTTGGAATTTCCATGTCTGCGCAGACTCTGTCTCATGTCCATTTGATTCTTAGTTCAGCTAGAAGGACCTTGAAAGGCAGAGTTAAGTTCTTCCTCCCCAACACCTGGATCTGGAAAAAGCTGAATGTTCATTCAGGAAGTAAATTACTTGCAGAATCTATTCACACGATCATGGATAATTTAGTATTTGTTGAGAATCCACAATATCCTCAGAACTGGACAGAACATGAAAGAATACTGTTCCTGTCCCATCTTCTTAAAAGACAGAGTGCCCCAAAGAAAAATCAGCAGAGCTTTCTCCTACCTGTATCAGGTGACAAATCCTATGCTGTTAGGTATGTCCATCTGCACATGTCCTGTTTCAGGTAATTTTCTACCCCACGATGAAAGCCAGCAGAAGAGAAAATCTCCTAAACCAAGTAGCCCCATGCTACTTTTATAGTGGGGCTGGTGAGGGGTGGGGTGCTGCACTCACTTAATTCTGGGAAACATTATGGAGCCTGATCCTACAAAATGGTACCTCTGGGTCAACATCACCTTTCCATGTCCCAACCCTTAACTACCTAGATAATTCACACTTTTATAATATAATTATGTGTTAATATCACATTTGCACACAAACTTCACCCATGCAGTAAAATGGGCATAAATCAATTACAACAGCCTGAGAAATGAAAGACATTTCTCTTAGGAAGCTACTTACCAATAGGCTTCTTTGGAAAAATTTCCTCTCCCTTTTTAGTTTGTCTCCAGGGCTAATAGTCTACATCCAAAAAAATGGACCATCCCATCATTTCCATGCCCACTGTTTTTGTTAAGGAGAGCTCTAACCTTAATTTGAAAACTTTTTCTCAAAAAAAATTCTCTAAATGGTAGTATTCAAATAAATGTGGAAATTTTTCGAAATTATTAACCAACATTTGCTGAGTTTTTAAGTTTGCAAAGCACTATTTCACACATTATTCTCCAACATAACACTCCAAACAACACTGAAAATTCAGGCCATGTGATCACCAACACTTTCCACATATAAAAATTGTAAGCTGAGAGAGGGGATAGAACATGAGAATTGTTCACATGGCTAGGAGATACTACCTTTAAGATTCAAACCCAGATTTTCTGAGGTTGAAATGTTTAGCAGAATTCCACTTTCCTATAAATCAGTCCATATTCACACAAATTTTATTAAACAAAAATCAAGAAAATATTCCAAAGACAGACTGTAAGTGTTCCCCTGAGGTATTTTCTATAAATTGAAGCAATACTAAGCTTACCATCACATAAAAGACAAAAGAGCAAAACCAGACTCAAGATGAAAACCAACAAAGCTGTTTTTACTGCCCACACTGTATAAAAGGCAAGAGGACGAAAAAGCCAGATCAAATGACAAAGAACTTTCTAAATCTGTCACTTAGTAACATATTGCCAAATTCTTGGTGTTTTTATCCCAAGAAGTTTAAATTTGGCATTCTACTACTGAAGGTTTCATACTTTTTCTCTCTCTCTCTCTCCCTCTCTTCCTCTATCTCCCTCCCTCCCTCAGAAAAGTACAATGGGAGAATGACAGTCTTACCTAAGTAAGGCAGCAATCAGTCTTACTGATTAAGACATATATAATTCAAATAGTAAAGAGAACTCTTCCCCTATCTTTGACATTCTCTGTTTTCCTCCTATTTTTACTAATTTTCTAGGGATGACATTGTCTAATAAAGACAGAGTACTGCAGAGCCAGATAGAACACAAAGGACATAACTTATGCCTGGAGAGATGTATATGTGCACACAAAAACCCACCCTGAGCTCCTTCCTTCCCTGTATCTGCATTTCAAACCACCCATAAAACATTTGTGGGTAGCTGGTAATTCACTCCAAAACCATATTTAACCTTCTGAAGTCACATTAACTGACAGGGCTTCGGCATCTGTTGCCTAGAAAACAGATCAATATACTCTATTTTTTGAAGGGCATCAAATTCTCCCTGTCAGGAGCAGGGAGGCTGTGGGCCAGAAGAGAGCCAACAGCAATCAGCCTCACTGCACGGCCTCGCTCCCCCACCCTGACAGAAGAGAACCTTTTGGAGGCTCCCGTGTCACTAACCCCCACCTCCTGCCCAGGTGGAGATGAGGTGCCGATGCTGGGCTCTCAGAAATCATCAACTTGGCCAACAAATCATGGCCCAAGTCCAAACTGATCACAGTCTGTGGGTGGTCAGAACAATCCAGCAATAGCCCCATGATTGAACCTCGGGGGGTTCTGACATGTCGGCAGGTAGAGCACTTCAGTGGCTGCCTCATCCCTATTAGCATCTAAGTCCTTGAACAAACTGTTGGGCTAGATTACAGGAGATTCTCCCCTTCCAGAGTAGGTATTTCTGTAGCAACTGAGTCTTTTAAAATAATAAGCAAATAATCTTTCTTATCAGAAAAAAATAAGATGCTTAAAAATTACCTCTAGCTCAATATTCTTCCTAGTGATGGCGCTATCTTGAATAGCAGGTACAAATGAAAAGTATCTTGCTTCTATTTAAATTGAATCATGATAAATCCAAGACTGAGATGCTTCCAAGGACTGCTAAGAATGAGCTCCAGTTTATTTTAAATGATCTCGCTGTGAAATAGGAATCGATTTTGTCAGGGTCTTCAGATGTGTTTCTAGATTGCATATCACAAAGGCTGTGTGCCGTGCACAACCATGACTAAAATGACAATATGTGAGTGAGTAAAATGTACAATGCACACTGTTAGGGGCTGACATGTGTCCCCCAAAAGTCATAGGGTTGAAGCCCTAATGCCTAGTACCTCAGAATGTGATTGTATTTGGGGATAGCACATTTTAAAAAGTAAGGTGGGGACACCTGAGTGGCTCAGTCGGTTGAGTGTCCGACTCTTAGATTTGGCTCAGGTCATGATCCTGGGATCCTGGGATCAAGCCCCGTGTTGGGCTCCATACTCAGCTGGGAGTCTGCTTGGTATTCTCCCTCTCCCTCTCCTTCTGCCCCTCCCCCTCACCACTCGCATGCACATGCTCACTCTCTTTCTCTCAAATAAAATTTTTTTTTTTAAAGTAAGGTGAAATGGGGTCATATGGGTGGGTCCTAATCTAATCTGACTAAGATCCTTAAAAGAGGAGATTAATACACAGACACGCATGGAGGAAAGACCTTGTGAAACACAGAGAGAAGGAAGGAAGGAGAGAGACCTCAGAAGGAACTGCCCTGCCAATACCCTGATCTCAGGCTTCTAGAATCTAGAAATGTGGGAAAATTATTTTCTGTTGTTTAAGCCACCCTTTTTGTGGTATTTGTTATGGCAACCCTAACAAATTAATAACACACCCTGAAATGTGAATCTTTTTATTGGAAAGGGTGAACATACTGAGTCAATTCTAGAAATTTCTTCAATAGAGTTGAAAAACAATCCAACAAACTAAATTTCTTATATAAATAAAACACCATATCCCATATCTAATTCATCAAAAATGCTCTAGAACCTACCTTCAAAGACCATCTAGTACCTAAACACTGCTTACCACATCCATTGCTACAAATACCAGCCCAGGCCATTATCTCTCACCTAGAATACAGACTCTTTATGGACCTGATATAGCCCCCTTCAAAGTGTATTCAAAATACATGACCCTTTGAAAACATGTCAGATCATGTTACTCCTCTGTCTAATACCCTGTAATAGCTCCCTAGTCCCCTCCAATGAATGGCCAAAGCCCTTGTAAATGGCCACCATGACCTACTTGAGTTGACCCCAGTTAGAGTTCTCTCCTCATTCTTGTGATCCAGCACAATGGATGCCCTCAACCACACCTTTGCTCTAGCTTCTCCCTCTATCTGGAAGCCTCCCCTCCATGTATCCGCAGAGCTAACTCCCTCATCTCCTTCAACTCTTTGCTCAAATTACCTGGTTTCAGTGAGGCGTACCCAGACCACTCTATTCAAAATCATAACCACTGCTTTCTTCTCTCTTCCACTATCCTACTCTACGGTTTCCTTTTTCCATAGCATTTAGTCACTTCTGAAATACTATATATATTACTAATGTATTATTGTCTCCACTCATTTGGTTAACTCATATATTTCCAATCACCGGGAGCCATGCCTGACCCAGAGTAGGGACTCAGTAAATATGTGTTTAATGAATGTTAAGTGAAAGACTACTTGGATATGGAAGCTAGAATTTTCTTTTCAAGCTCTATAAGTTTTCAAACATTCTCCAATTTAGAAACCTTTACCAATACAATCCACTGTGAATGTTAAGAATTTCCTTTTTCTTACTTGCAGTCCTTCATATTGATTTACCTCTCTAAGAAAATTCCCAAAGGAATAAAAGAAGTTTCAACTCCTGTCTTTCTACTCCAACCCAAAGTCAGACTTTTTAGGAAGACAAAATGGAAAGTAGGCTCCTAAAGCATGTGAACTTAAAAATGTTTAATTGTGCATGAATGCTTGTGTATGTGTATGTGTTGCTGGAATGGCCTCCCAGATTGTTGACAGCAAGTCAGAAAAAGACAAGTGAGAGGTTCAAAATTCAACTGGATATCATTTCAAATACCCATCAAACTTGTGAAGTTTTAATATTATAAAAGAATGCAGAATCACATCAAGATTTAAAAGATCTTATAATTTAATAGAAAATATACTTTCAGGGGCACCTCGGTGGCTCAGTCGGTTAAGCGTCTGCCTTCAGCTCAGGTCATGATCCCAGGGTCCTGGGATCGAGTCCCGTGTCAGGCTTCCTGCTCGGTGGGAAGCCTGCTTCTCCCTCTGCCTGCTGCTCCCCCCGCTTGTGTTCTCTCTCTCTCTCTCTGACAAATACATAAATAAAATCTTTAAGAAAAAAAAAAGAAAGAAAGAAAATACACTTTTAAATATCTTGAGATTCCATCAAGTTCAATGATCTTAAGAAACTGAAGGAAGGGGTGCCTGGGTGTCTCAGTCGGTTAAGTGTCTGCCTTGAACTCAGGTCATGATCCTGGGGTCCTGGGATCAAGCTCCAGGAGCCCCACGTCAGGCTCCCTGCTCGGCGGGGAGCTTGCTTCTCCCTCTCCTGCTCCCCCTGCTCATGCTCTCTCTCTCTCTGTCAAATGAATAAATAAAATCTTTAAAAAAAAAAAAGAAACAGAAGGAAAATACATTTCTAGCTCTTATGAGCCGAAGAAATGTAAAGTTCCATCAGGTGATCAACCTGGATAGAATCTAAAGACTTCTATGAATAAAGACAAAAATTAGGGCATGTGTGTATGACTTGAAGCCAAAGATGCGGGCTCCAGGACCAAAGAGGCCTACCTTTGTGAAGTTTTTAAAGCCCATGACATAAGAGATATAATATAAGCCTCCATGAACCACTTGTAGGAGGGAACAGTTTGCAGATATGAATCTGAAAACTTGAATTTTGACATGAATTTGAAAATGCTAGTACTATTATAGAAATATGAACAAAAGGCATAAAATAGCAGTCCTCACACTTGAGCATGCAGCAAACTCACATGAGGTCTTGCTAAATACAGATTTCTGGCCCTGCCTCCAGTCTCCCTTTCAGTAGATCTTGAGTGCAGCTAGAGATTCTGCCTTTCTAATAAGCTCCCAGGTGATGCTGATGCTGCTGGTCCTGGGACCCCACTTTGAGAACCAGTACAATAAGCAGTTAAGATAGTTCCGTGTTCACTTAACTTCTAAAATGGGAATAATAAATTGTCTTGAGCTATAAAGACAAGGTACCTGTTGTTGGTACCTGCTTGTAAAGGTAATCTTCTTTATTCACTTACAGGAATATTCACTTACTCCTGTAAGTGAATAAAGAAGACTCTTCACAGAGGGGCTGCCCAATAGGGCATGCGTTAAGAGGAAACAATGGTGCACAGGTTCCCAGCTGGCTGCAGAGAGTCAGAGTCTATTAACACTCCTGGTTTGAGACAAAACAGTCGGGTCCTCGCTGGTGGGTACAAGAGATGCTGGCCCAGAGAGAGCCACGCTGGAGGTGTTCAGAGGCAGAAGGAGCCGGCTTTGGGGCCCTGCGATGCTGGTTGCTTTGCACGCAGATCCCTTGGGACCCTGGGCCTGTGTGGCTGCAGGTGGCTGTCCATCTGTCTGGCTTCAGTGCAATTTGCAGATAGATAATGGGGTAATATGAAGGCCAACCCTTAGTGATTCTGTTCCTTTCTCTTTTTTTCACCAGCTACTGAAGGTTGACAAAGAAATTAAAAGCAGAAAATTTTAGACCTCCCTTTCAATCCTAGTGGCAATGAATACAGAGAAAAAGGTATTTTATGAGAACTACAAATAGCTGTCAGACAATCATACTCCCTTAACTTGAACAATGACCCTGCTATATTTGCTATGGGCTCCCAAGTAGTTGTCCTTCCTTGCTTGTTCTTCATATGCCCTATTTTTCTTTTAATAAAGTTTGTTGTTTAGAGTTCAGGAAGGATGTAAATATGAAATATTGGAACTTATATTTTTTTCTCTAAATAACTTTTTAATTAAAAAATGTATCTAATATTCTGTTTGGTTCTGTTTGGTAGCTAACGTTTCGAGGAAGTAAAAAAAAAAAAAAAAAAGAATATGTTTACCAAATCCTGGAAAAATTATGAGGTGTATTACGATAACTTATTTCTTTTATAGGTGATCTAGCTTTGATGTAAAGTTTGACTTAAGTTATATATATATTTTTTTTTAAGATAAACATGCCTAGTAATCAAACTCGGAATTAAGCAGAGAATACTAAGGTTCTGTGTCTACAAAAGGTGCTCTCTCAGGTCTTCAACATAAGCAAGAGCTTTCAAAGGAAATATTTATGAAAATAGTTGAGTTACCTGACGCAAGGTAACTCGTGAATGTTTGCCTCTGTGGAACCTCCCTCTGACCCACCTAGGCAAGTAGCTCTTTCCTTGTTAAGAGAAAAGTGGGCTGGTGTGGGGCACGGAAGGAAGACGTCCCCCCGCGTGTGTCTCCAGTTCCTAGAGCACAACAGCCTGTATGATTTTATTGTTATTTTCTAGACTTCCAGGCAACAGGTTATAAACCAGATACTGTTGCTGTGCCTTGTATTTCGGTAATATCCATGATCTCTCTGCCCCTTTCACTTCTCACAACTGAATCTTGTCCAGCTACAGAACCAGGGGAAATGCCCGAAGCTCTGACGGCTCACACGAGAGGTGTGAAGCCAGGCAAATGTCCCTATCATTTCCACCCAGGGGCTGCTGGACAAATGAACAGTTAGGGGAGCCCTGAGAGGAAAGGAGAGGTCCCAGAAGCAGGCTCTGAATCCTGAATGGAAAAGTTGTGAAGGAAACTCAGCTTGCCACTGGGCCTACAACCTTGGCCTTTCTCCACAAAGCTGCCTCCTCGCTTGGCTCTCAGTGAGAAACCTCGAGCTGGCTGCAGGTGGTTTTGTGTGGATCTCCGTCTATTTCCTCTCACCCCACATCAGCTAGTGTTCCAAGGTGAAGCCAGGGTCCTTGACCCCCGGTCCACACGAGGTGGGTCATCTGCCCCTCCTGGGCACTGTCCAAGAGAGGAGGCCAGTCTCTGTAACCTCTTACTGGACTTCAATCTATCAGCTCCACGAGGCCCTCGGTCCAAGAAGGCACCCAGTGATCAGTGTCCGAAACACACACATTGTTCCCTTCCTCTCTGTGTGTTCTTTCTGAATCAGAAATCTTTTCTTTCACGTATCTCGGTCCATGAGCTCCAAGAAGCAGACGCAAAGAGAGCATCATCCCTTGGAGAGAGTCTGGTGGGGGGAGGGGGAGATGTCATTGAAGGATAAAAGGAAGGGGAGAGGGATCGGCGATTATTTGGAGAGTCTTCCGGCTGAGCTGCAGTTCTCCCACCCGGGAAAGGCGCGGGATTTGGTGGGAGGAGCCTCAGCCGGCAGCGAGCTCTGAGGACACCTTGTCCAGGCTGATAGCGAGCCCTGGAGCAGAGCTTACCCATCAAAGGCCACCTACCTTCTGCAAGAATGGACTGGTGCCCGGCCGGCTCACCCACCTCCTTCCTGCAGCAGATTCGCTCCAAGGGATTGCTGAGCAGCGCACCTCACGGCACCGCACACATGCATCTTCTACCGTGCATCTTCTACCTCGTTATTTAGTTAGCTCTATTTTTTTTATAATGATTTTATTTATTTATTTGACAGAGAGAGACACAGCGAGAGAGGGAACACAAGCAGGGGGAGTGGGAGAGGGAGAAGCAGGCTTCCCGCTGAGCAGGGAGCCGATGCGAGGCTCGATCCCAAGACGCTGGGATCAAGACCTGAGCCGAAGGCAGACGCTTAACGACTGAGCCACCCAGCACCCCCCCGTTAGCTCTAGAATAAAGTTTCCCCACATGAAAGGGAGCAATTCTGCATCTCAAGGAGGACATAGCATGAACAGTATAGGGCGTAGGCATGCTGATTGTACTTTTTAATTTTGTGGCTAAGAAAATGACTCCTGTTATGAAATAAGACTATTGCATTTCTTTCACACAATTATTGTATTTTAGGGATAAAAGGGGGCTTTAGAAATAGTTGAGTCAGTCTATATATGAGATCTGATTTCATTTGAACAGGCTTTCTCCCATACCTCTCAGCCCCTTTTATTCTGGAGCAGGGTCCTGATTCTTCCAAATCTTTTGCCCAGACACCAGATATCTAGGTTGTATAGTTTGACCATCCAGATAGACTGCCCACAGGAATTCCAGAACTGGAGTTATTTTGGCACAATAATGTATGGCTTTGATGTCCAGTGGATCATTCCAGGTCTCCCTTAAATGACCCCACCTTGTAGAATTTCCCCTAACTATGTATAATTTATTGAGGCAAACTGGACTTATCCTTGCCCCGTCTTGCAAATGCTCATACACCGTCCCTCCGCTTCTCCTCCATTCAGTTAAAATCTACCCTCGTATTATTCCCGTCCGTATTATTGTTCTGCGTCCGGCTTATATTGGCTCAAGCGCTGCATTTTTGAAATAGCCTAGAGTATATACGTTTTCCAAGCACTTTGACCCTCCAAACTTGGCTGCAGGATTTTTTTCAAAGCTCAGCAACCTGATTCAAATTGCCTAGAAACTTTTGAAGGGTGGCTTGTTTCTAAGGCACTCTCACACTAAATACGTTCAATACTCAGTAATGAACACTGGAAAGCCCATTCCTGCTTTTTTTGGCACAGGGTAACTGGGACAATCAGATCATGTATTCTGTTGGCCCTGCGTCAGAACGGATCTGCTTCCTCAACTAGAAAAGAAAGAGGAATATCATACTCATTGACCTGAAAGCTAGAACATGTGTTCATTCCCCACATTAGATAGGATTCTCATTATTTATGTAGAGCTCAAGACACCCGTTCATAGAATAATAAGTTTCAGAACAAGGACAAGTCATTACAAAAATCCCCTACCCAGTACTCATTGGCTTACTTGTCTATTTTATTTAGTCTAATATAGTCATTGAACTTTGAACTTTGCTCTTTCTTCATCAAACCTCCAGTTTTTCCTTAAGATTTTTAGGTAGTTGGAAAACTATTGAGTCCTTTCTGGGTACAAGGTTCCGTAAATTAGATGTTATACATACAGTGGCAAACCGAGGTCTTTTAACTTCTATCATAATGTAAGTTCCATGAGGGTAAGGATTTTTCTTTGTTTATTACTGCTTCTTCCAGACTATGGAGAAGTGCTCCTTAGAGCCAGAAAACTCATCATCTTCTTTCTCAGGAATGATTGTGGGTTGGAGAGCGATTCTAGTCAGATACCTAGGTAATGATAGCTGGCATGTTAATTGAGGGTTTATTATATTGATAGCTTCTCATATCTTTATACATTTATATCTGTGTAGATAGATACACATTGATATCTAGGTGTACCTATTTAGATATATACATTTATCTATCTATATATCTCACTGTGATGTATTTATACACACACACACACACACACAATCGATTCTCATGATTCATCATTCTTATATTCTATAAAGTCACCACAAACATTAATTAGCAAATACTGAACCCCTGCTCCTGGAGGAAATAGAGCATTAGGTTTCTGCAAGCATCTGGTCACAACATTTTCATCAACTGATCAATACATAACCTGGTTTCTGTGTAAAGATACCTTGTTTGATCTATGCTGTTGATTCATTAACATGAAACTCACAGCCAACAGCACTGTAACTCAGGACGGAACAAATATATCTAACGTGTGTATTTTCTCCATAAGGCACATTACAGCCTCCTTGCACTTAGGAAGGACGTTAGCAGTGCCTTTGGGGACCATTCCAAACAGCAAAATCACCAACCAAAAGCACAGAGGTGTGAAAAATGTGGCATTAAATATGTTGAGAAAAGGCTACTTGTTTACATTATGAAAGCTGAAAGAAGGCAGAGGGTCACATTGGTCAAGCTCCCTGGGAACATGGGGATCAGGTGGTTCAATGTTCTGCTACTCTGTGCATGTCTGCAAATGGCCACAAAAGTGCCATGAGTATTGATTTGGAGACTACAGATAAATTTTAGCAAGTAGGCAAATTCCCGAACATAGAATCCACAAATAATGAGGATTGACTCTATACATATATATACACATACATTTATATATATCTAGGCATATTTACTTCCTTCCAGAGAGTACCATCCTCCAGTGGTGCCCCAGTGCTGAAGGCAGTCTGGTCTTCACTGGTCTGTTCTTTAATGATTTCCTCATGGAGAAGAAGCATCCTGCCATGCTGGAAATACATCAAACCAAGACAAGATTCAAGAGACCTTGAATTATTGCTTTAATTCTTTCTTTTTTTAAGATTTTATTTATTTATTTGAGAGAGAGAGAGTGCAAGAGGGGGGAGGGTCAGAGGGAGAAGCAGATTCCCTGCCGAGCAGGGAGCCTGATGCGGGACTCAATCCCAGGACTCTGGGATCATGACCTGAGCCGAAGGCAGTCGCTTAACCAACTGAGCCACCCAGGCGCCCTATCGCTTTAATTCTCACACATACTGTGAGACAAGTCACAAACTCCTAATCCTCACATTGCTCTTTGCAGAACTGAGGAGAGAATTCCCTTTTGTCCTCAAAAATTGGCCGAATTGTGTTTACATATACAGGTTCTCTAGAAGAAATTCAACTCCTAACACTGCCACTCACCAGCTCTATGAACCTAAACAATTTGACCCCCTTCAACCTTAATATCCTCATCTATAAAATAAGGATAATAGTGGTGTCCACATCCTTGAGTTTTTATGAGGATTAGGTGACAGAATACATAAGGGTATGCAGCACCTGACCCTGAAACACCCAATATATGTCAAAGATGAAGAATAAAAACCACAATAATATGCCTGCCTTTGGAAATACAGTGGTTCAGAACATCATCTCTCTCAGACAAGTCTTGGTTGAACCACACAAAGATCTCCTCTGGATCTCTCCTTTTTCTACTTTTATGGTTTCTCAATCCACGCATTGGACATACTTTCTTTAAATATATTGGTACAGGGACACCCAGGTGGCTCAGTCAGTTAAGCATCTGCCTTCAGCTCAGGTCATGATCCCAGAGTCCTGGGATCGAGTTCCGCATCAGGCTCCTTGCTCAGTGGGGAGCCTGCTTCTCCCTCTCCTACTCCCCCTGCTTGTGCTCTCTCTCTCTCTGACAAATAAATAAATAAAATCTTTAAAAAAATAAAATAAATAAATAAATTGGTACAGTTAATTAACTCAGAAAATTGAGTCTAAACTAGCTTAGGAGTCATTTTGCCCTTAATGAGGATCTATACAAATCTCTACTCTGCTCCCTTATAACCCAGTTTTATAATGTATTCAGAGGGCCTTCTCATTTGTCCTAATGCCACATTCTTAAGGGACTAATCATAGTTCCCAGTTTTAGTTATATGCTCTAACTGGAGACTCTCTGTGGTTTCTCTGAGTACATAAATAATGCTATGCTTAGATTTCAGTTATATACCCACCAAATATCTACATATAGATCTTTAAAACTTGATCTCTAGAAAGAGATAAATCAACTAAAGAAAGTGATGGACCTCGGGGCACCTGGGTGGCTCAGTTGTTAAGTGTCTGCCTTCAGCTCAGGTCATGATCTCAGGGTCCTAGAATCGAGCTCCACATCGGGCTCCCTGCTTCACGGGAAGCCTGCTTCTCCCTCTCCCACTCCCCCTGCTTGTGTTCCCTCTCTTGCTGTGTCTCTCTGTCAAATAAATAAATAAAATCTTTAAAAAAAAAAAAAAGAAAGTGATGGACCAGGCTGTCACCGCTAAAAATTGAATAAAAATGTTAAGCACACCCATTTCTTTACAGACAAAGGCAGATGAAAATGCCATGTGTCATTATGGGCCTTTATTCAGTATGTAATTTCTCTACATATCATATATACTAGAAAAATAAGCCATGGTTCAACCACGGTTTTTCATGTGTACTTTATTTTATGTTAAAATGCTTTTTTCTTAGAGAACCAAAGTAAGCTAATGGGACACAGACAGCGTTGGCAGACAATCGTGAGCTTCCTTAATATCCATCTTCTCCCCCATGTGAATGTTCATGTGCCAAATTTTCATCAACTGTGCGATTTTACAAACTTTGCAAACTGATCTGTTTTCTTACTAGTAGTCATTATTAAATGTTTACAATGCACAAAAGATTTAAACACCTGTATAACAACCCCGAGTAAGCAAAAATTAGAATGTTGGGGAAAAAAATTAGAATGTTGGTAATAAATTGAGCCCCACCCCATGAGTTCCTTCCTACTCAACAAGACTGTGGAATTTGCAAAATGTTAATATAAATTATCCTCTTATAAAGATCAGGAAATAGGGCACGTTCTGCATGGAGCACTGGGCGTTATGCACAAACAATGAATCATGGAACACTATATCTAAAACTAATGATGTAATGTATGGGGATTAACATAACAATAAAAAAAAATCACAAAAAAAAAAAATAAATAAAGATCAGGAAATATAATTTGATGATCAGTAACTTGCCTGAAGTCATAATGAGGTAAACAAACATTCATTGACAAGGGAAACAGAGGGTAATATAGGGAAATTCATTCCCAGAACTTGTTAGACAAACCATAAGCAGGGTAGTTCAGAGAATTATGAGAGAAGTAGGGCTTTAAATAAGAGTAGGCAAGTCTTCATAATGGGTAACGTATGTCATTACTTCATACTATGTGTATTTGTTTCCCAAATTATAAGCATGTGGAAAGACAGCAAGGCCAGAAAAACACTGGGCTTTGAATCTAAAAACCTGGGTTTAAATATCTGCTATTACTTACTAATCAAATGTGAGGTTGGGAAGGAGTCAGAAAAATGTTAAAATGTATCAGTTAGAATTCAGCTGCCAATAAGAGCTTGAGCGATTACCTCACAGATGAGGAAACCAGAAGTGAGTAGTTCCAAATTCCGCAAGGTAACAAAGTGATGTCCTCAGAGGTATAGATTCATTTCTTTTTCTTCTCCTTCCTTCTATCCTTTTGATCATCTCTCGATCTTCCATCATCCTAAATAAGATGGCCCTTTGTCCTTGGGCTTTTTGTCTCACAACCCCAGTAAAGATGGCTACCACAGGTCCAACTATCATTTTCTCACATAACCACCTTCAGGGCAGGAAGACAGAAGGGACAGAACCAGGGAGGTCTCCTCTTGCACGTAACCCTTTCATGGGAAAACAAAATCTTTCCTCGAGGATACCAAGTGGAATTCGAATATCTCATTGGACAGAACACACCACTCTCTTACGTGGTTACCTTCACAGCAAGGGTAATCATTTTTCAGTCTTCAAGAACTTTTCAAAGAAGGAGAGTGAATGATTCAATTGCTTGATACTCAAGTAACAGTGTTCATCAAGGATATATCTTGTCATAAATGTAATGTAATTGTGTTAATTTATGTAATTATGTTAATTTATGATCTATCTATACGTACAGTCACACAAAATAATTGGAATCCTTGTGCCCTTTCTGCAGCTCAGTGGAACAGAGTAGATAGGATCAAAGGGAGCTTTCTACCCTTCTCAAGGAAACAAAAGAATGAGGTATTTTAAGATTACTTTAAAAAATAATTTGCTAATAAAAAAATCACTATTAAGTGTTCCTTAGACTTTGTACATGTGCTTAAAAATAATAAAACTATAAATGTAATAATCACAATTTTAGTCATGTAGGTCTTCACAGAATTTGTAATAATCACTGAAGTTTTACTATACCTGCAACTAAAGCCACTTTTAGCTTTATTTTTAAAACTCGTTAAATGTTTCCATTGTTACTTTTAAAATCTCTTAGAGGAAATGTATAACCCTTTACAAAAGCAATTTGGGGTGTAACCTGAACTTCTTTCTCATTCCAACTCAGACTGTTTGTTGCTATGAAGGAAATTAATACAAATTATCAAAAAGGTAAATAGCTAATAAGCTCAGTTTCTTCTTGGAATGAGTAAAATTCTCTACTTCTTACAAAAGAGAAAAATTGAACACCTCTGCCAGGAGTCATAGAGGTACACAGAGATTAGCCTAAATAGTGACTAAAGAAATATGAGACCCAAAAAGAGAAAACAAGAAGATGGGTAAAGACAAATCGTTAGTTGTATTAAACATCAAAGAAATATATGAAAAGAAAACTCAACAACTAAACAAAGTAATTCAGGGACGATGGATGCCGTATTGCTTAGGGATCAATGACTATGCTTCTAAAATACCTAACACATTCTAAGATTCAAGAACAAAAAGTAAACACAGGTTAAATTAAGCAATGGTTGATAGTGATTAAGGATTAATGATCATACATAGATATTGATTTATTTACAGCTTGTACTACCCATTCGTTTTTTAAGATAACATACTATAATGTTGCTATAAAGAGTGACTCATTTTTTTGTTGGTTTTTAAAGGAAAATATAAGCTAAGCATTAAAATAATCTTACTAACACTCCACACCTACTGGAATATAAGCTCCATAAGAAGGGTGAAAAGTTTCTAGTTTGTTCCCTTTTATACCTCCTGCATATAACACACAGTAGCCTTCAGTAAATATTGGTAAAGGAGGGAATGTCCATGAACTCATAAAATGCAACTTGTATCATTTACTTGAAGGCAAATTGATGGAAATAAACTTTCACTGCTAGGATTGGAGATATTAACATGTAAAGGACCATTGCAATATCTCAGTAGTCCAGGAAAAGTGCTAAAAGATGGAGTCATCAGGGTCTGTTTCTCCAGAGAACAGTCCTAGCTCTTTATGCAACATTTAGTAACCATTTACTGAGCAACTACTCACCTGATACTTTCAGAATCATTACAGGGAAATTTCAGAGTCTCTTCCCTTAAACTTTGACATAACTCAACCCTCTCTCTCAAGAAGGCCTCCCACCCCACCTCCATGTACACAAAATTTAGGAGAAAAAGAGTTTCCCTGCTACCTTTCCACTTTTCTTCCAAACCACACCTCCCCCGCCTGGAAATAAAAACAGCTGAGTTTTATCAAGCTCTTCCATCACGCTCCTGCCTCCCTCTGTTATTGTTTGAGAATTTGGATTTCTAGCTGCCAGTTCTTCATTTCTACCTCTATTCCCAAAACCACTGTGTATGACACTCATGTCTTATGATAGATGATTGATCTCATATCTGTATTGAACACTTAAAACCCTTGATCTCTTCCACTGCAAAGATTTTTCTCTCTTCATGGCAACCATAGGGCTTTGTCTTTACCCCCAAATCTTTAACGTTAATTTGCCTTCAGTTTTCACCACTATGCTTAAACTTCTTCCCTCTTTTGCCCTAGAATTTAAAACCTAGTTTCAACTCTCATCTTTGCTCATATAGCCCTCTACAATCCATCCACCACCTGCTTGTTTTTCATCCTTCTTGCATACACAAACTGGCTTTCATCTTTGCAGACATCACAGAAGACTTGTGTTTCCAATGTGGCTTCAAGCTTCTTAGGTGGTATACCTTCTGCCCTGTTTTTTCTCCTTTAGTTTACTCCTGCTCAGTCCCCCAAAACTGATCGTGAAGTATTCCTGTGAAAAACTTTTCCGTGCCCCACCTGCCCAGCCTAGTTTATTTGGTCTCCCTCCTGGTTCCCAGAACATCT
Source organism: Phoca vitulina (assembly GCF_004348235.1). NCBI lineage: Eukaryota > Metazoa > Chordata > Mammalia > Carnivora > Phocidae > Phoca > Phoca vitulina. Next base: position 13,784,863 of record NW_022589720.1, on the reverse strand, counting down.
TTGTATAACTCTAGCATACTGTTCCTAAGGCAGGGAACTCAATTTGCTCCCATATGTAATTGCAACCCCTAAGAGGATGTTAGGAAGACAGTCGCTAGTTCAAGCCTTGAGGATGCTTTCCATAAAATGTTGAGAACTGACACCAGAGAAACTGGAAAATAGCACTAGCTCCATGTTTACATTTTTCCTATTCAGCCAACACCTATAGGTATTATTCTCGTCTGGATAAAGATTACATTGTATTCTCTTACTGAAGATAAACACTGTATTGTTACTGCACAGCGGTGGCAGACAACATTTAAAAGTTGAATAAAGTTGATCAAATAAGGCTTTCAAACTGAAAGAAGGGAAAAATAGAAGGAAATAAACATTCCTATAAACTTTAAAAGTCAACAAACATAATTATTTGTTTCATAGGGGGTTCTGCAAACTGTCAAGAGGCTCACTACTTGGTTAAAATTTTTAGCTATCAAATAATTTAAAACAAGAAATTCGATCTTGGTTTCATTTCCACACAAGAAGCAAAATAGGTTTTCAGAATGATCATATGATAATAATATAAGAAAAAAAGAATTTATCAATATCATCCAACCCACATGTAACTACACTATTATTAAATAGATATTACATCCAAATATGGGTGATTCCTGCCATGTGAGCATTAGTACTTTAAAAGAGAATTATAGGTAGTACACGCAACATGTGGAGTCCTCTCTGTATCCGGGTCCAGTACTCCAGTGGTCAAAGATTAGAGTTGTAACTCAATCTGGGCCATTAACTGTAGAATCCCAGGTTAGTCAATTAACCTTCTGGGTCTCAGTTTCCTCATTTGTAAAATGAGAAGAGATTAGATGAGTAATATTTCAAACATTTTGTTAATGGACAGAACACCCTTCTTTTTCCCAAAGGAAATCTTAGTGAGAATTCTAATATAGAAAATCTAAAACATAACAGCTTTGGTAAAGGCAAGATGAAGATTCAGCCTCCCCCTGTCTTCCTCCAGGCACACCCTAGAGCTCTGAGACCAAGAGTGGAAAAACTCGTAGCACAGGATGACCTTTTGGGTCTTTTCCAACAATTCTGGCAGGTCCCTGGGTGGTCTGGTGAGTAATGATAAAACCAGGTCAGGTCTGCTAAGCTGAGCACCCACCGTAGGCACCCCAGAAAAATAATACATTTCTCCTACTTCTGACTCAGAAAGTGGAATGGGAGATTGGTCCTGAAGTGGCCTGGGAAGAATCTATTTGCACCTTCCTGACTATGACGTTGACTCCTCAAAAGCCATTTCTGACTGCTTACCCGCCCTGCTCCTCCAAAATCTCCCCCACTGTCACCGTGGCCTGACCCTATGTGGCCTCATCCTCCTCCACCCCGAGGCTCTCAACACCTGCAACAGATGGCTCAGATTCAAGAAACCTAGATTATTGGCACCAGGGGTCTCGGATTCCTCCAGAACAATGGAGGGAACCTTACAACAAATGACCCCGTGGGCCTTTACAACCTGAAATTTCTAGATCTGCTTCTCTGTCTTGCTCAATTAGAACAATCCAGGGCTTGGCTTTTGCTGTCACCCACATCCAAAGATCCAGCGCAGATGATACTCAATTTCCTTCACTCTCAATCCCTAAGACAACGTGAGAAAGTGCTTTCAAAATGAGCTCTAAATTTGGCTCATTTTAACTCTTTGGGGAAAAAAAGAGAGAGAGAGAGAAAACTTCATTTGGCTGCTTCCACAATTTGTTTCAAAATTCGCAAAGGAATTCCCACAGAACACTTGCAGCTAAAAGAATCTATTAGCCCACAAAATGCCCACAGTCGGCAGCTGGTGCCACACTCATGGCCTATTATCCTTCCACACTGGGATTCGCTTATAAAACCCTCACACACACAAATAAACAAAATGTCAGAGAGCCAAACACAGAGCTTCCTCCAAGCTCAAGGAATTATAATTCTCGAGACTTTATCTGTCCACCGTCTAAATGTTTACCTGTTCTTTCAATGTTTGGGCATCTCAGGCATGTGCTTTATAAGCCTATATTTTAAAAGTGAGAGAAGTCATGTGTGCACTCCTGGGGCTTCCTAGGTGATCTCCATCCAGCCCCACAACAATGGCCTTGATCCTCCGCAGCTTCTCTTGCTCCTTCAAAACCACCCCCCGGGACTCAGCAATCTCTCTGTCCAAAGGGACCAGAGATGAGAGGATGGTGAACTCCAGATCCTGGACTTCCTGTTCTCATGAGGTTTTGGTGGTGCCCATTTAGTTAGTAAACAGGTAGGGGGACAGTCATTCTGCTGGCCGAGATTGTGAAATAAGAGGCTCTTACTCACTGACTTCCCCTTGTTACCGTGGCCTCTCACCGCAGATGCATGCCTTGCCCCGTGGGGAGGCAGGGTCAGCTTGTCAATAATACATGAGCACAGAAAGCCCTGGAAAGGTTTAAGCCGACTTGAAGTGGGGGAGAGGAGGGAGAAGGGATGAGTCACAAGGTTTATCAGATAAAAGAGGTTTCTCAGAACCTACATTCTGCTAAGAGTTGTCATTACATGACACAAACTGACTTTTCTCCTACTAGTTCTTCCACTTTCTGGGTAGATTTCATACTTAGAAATCCTAAAACAGGAAGAGTAACAAATACAGTCCTTTCTGTAAAAAGGCAGGCGGGGGAGAAGAAGTGTGTGTGTGTGTGAATGTGTGTGAATGGGTGTGAATGGGTATGAGAGTGTGTGTATGTATAAGTGAGTACAGTGTGTATGTGTGTGGGTGTGTATGAGTATGTGTATAAGTGTGTGTGTAGGAGCGTGTATGTATATGAGGGTGTGTGTGTGGGTGTGTGTGTGTGTGTGTATGTGTGTGTGTGTTTCAGGACATCTTCATTATTGTTCCTTTCATTCTATAATGCTTGTCTCATAAATTGGCCCCCACTGCATTGATAATAATTTCAAGGCCATGATTTTTTTCTTTGAAATTTAATTTCCAATCCTTTTATGTCAATAGTAAGGTACAATGTAATTTCCACATCAATTTTCCAACATCTCAAGGAATCAATGGCTCTGAATATAACACATTCACAGATCCCTGAATTTAACACTTTCACCAAAACTTTAACTTTTAAGCCCTTCATTTATTCTGTTTCTTCTTTAGTAAAATATGTAAGCATAATTCAAACTTTCCTGATAGCTAAAGATCATAATTAAGAGCGAGTGTTTTATCATGCTGTAATATAATCTGCTCCCAATGGGCCAAGATGTGTAGGCGGGTGAGTTTCTACATAGCAAAATGGTTCAGGTTTCTTTCCACCCAGACCTGGCAACAGCTCTTGGCCACCATCATGGCCTGCCACTCACTGAAGGCCTCCAAAAATGATCATGTCCACTGTGGGTCGGTCGCCACTCCTGCACCTCTCCACCAGGCTATTCCTCCCTTATTTGCGGTTATTTTGCATTGTTTTATTTTAATCTACTTTTGCCCTCTCCTCTAAGCTTTTTCCCCTGCCCTTCTGTTCTTTCAGCTTTTGACCTGGCCTCAGAACGTGCTGTTTGGTTCTGCTCAGATAAGTGACAATCTCGCTACACTGAGGTACTTGGTACTTTTTTCTAATTTATCCTAGCTCATTTTGCTGTTGGAAATGCTTTCCTCTCCTCCCTGGATACCTTCCAATTTAAGGTTTGGTGCCATTGTGAGAATAGAAGGTTGCCCCCAAACTGCCCTCCAGATGATCCAAACTGTAGTAATTTCCAAAGAAGAGATAAGGAATTGACAGCTGGAGAAATCGGAGCTGGGGGCTCTTTCCTTAAAAACATACTAACTGCAGAAAGAAATGAAATAGGCACACGTGGGGATGAATTAGAATTTTTGCTCTAAAGATGAAAAGACTAATATGAAATCTAAGAAATGAATTCCTCCAAATCTAGGCGACACAACCCTGAAAGTTGCATCTGGTCCCCTAACCGGTAACACTCGATCAAACAGTGATGTACACAGAGTCCATTCTCTGATGGTCTCTCACTTCGACCAGACTGTGTTCAGCTCCCTGGTTAAGGAATGCCATCTTCTCCTGCCCCACCCCATCCTATGTCTTCGTTTAAAAGAGGAACAGTCCAGGTCCTGCTTCACCCTCCACAACCCTCAATGACCAAAATTGTGTTTGACAACAATTTGTTGGAAACAGACAAAAGTGCCAAGTTTTCATTGGCCTATTCAAATGTCCAAGATACCTTCCTAGGGAAATGTTAGTTTCAATTACACTGGAATTAAACTGTAGAGTGGGGAGGGGTGGGGTTCACCTATGAGCTGTTCGTTCATTTCCACATTTCAGTTCCTTTAAAAGCTACATAGACATAATGATAGTTCTGTTTCCCTAGATTATCATCAGCATGCCTAAGAAATAAGCTGAATGATTCTGGAGCAGGACTAATAGAGGATAATGCCTTTCTAGGAGTTAATTTTCAAATAACTTTAATGACTATAACCACCTACCACCTCTTTTCTCCACCACCCAGGCCTTCACGTAAGGAATTCTTTCACGGAAAGTGAAAACATTCTGGTCCCTGTAAGAGTTGAGAAACATTTGCCATAACCTGCTAGGTGCCAGGCACAGCTGTATGGAATTATCTACACCCTCACCCTTCTGGGGCATCCACTGAGCCATGGTTAATGCAGCACAAGGCTGAGCCAGGGAAAGGCAGGAGCTTGATTCATAGGCAAAATGCACAAACCCTTTCAATTCAATTGCTAAATAAGCAACCACATTTCACACTACCTGGAAAGGTAATGTTGCTTTGCCAGAAAAGAAAATTAAAAAAAAGTGCAGCTGACCTCAGCTATGACCAGACCAGAAGGCAGAGCTGAATGCTTCAGCTACAAGTTCAACCATTATGAAGTGCACAGGAATTTGACTACCAAATCTGGCATTGGTTTGTCATAGCAACAGGACCAGTAGATGGGAAGCTAGCAGGCCTTGAAGATTTTGGAAGGCAAAGAAATACCTTCCTTATATATCGTCAGAATTATGTCAACATGATCCACACCATGAAACCATCTTAAATGAACATTTAGTACCAGTGTCTAATTGTGAAGGGCTTATAGTAAAAAGGAGAAGTTTCAGATTCCTTCTGGAGTCTGTGACCAAGACAAAACTTTCTAACCAACCAGGCTCTGAGCCACAAAAGCTGGGTCGTTCAGTCCAACTTCAATGATCTATTCTATTCTTTTGCTAGGGGTGCTGTAACAAAGCACCACCAACTGGGTGGCTTAAAACAATGGAAATATATTGTTTCACAGGTCTGGAGCCTGAAATTTCAAGGTCAAGGTGTTGGTGGGGTTGGTTCCTCTAAGGCTGTGAGGAAGAATCTGTTCTATACCTCTTGCCTCACTTCTGGTATTTGCTGGCCATCGTTGGTGTTGTTGGCTGGTAGAAGCATTGCCCCAATCTCTGCCTTAACCTTCACATGGCATTCTCTCTATGTTTGTGTCTCTGTGACCAAATTGCCCGCTTTTTTATAGGGACACCAGTCATATAAGATGAGGGCCTACCCTCATGGCTCCATCTTACTAATTACAAACCCGTAAAGACTGTTTCCAAATGAGGTCCCATGCTGAAGTTCTGGGGGTTAGGGTTTCAACAGACGAATTTTGGAAGGATAGAAATCAATCCCTAACATCTGCTTTAGGGATAGATGCTAAGGTCCAAGATAGGAGGCAGTGATGCAAATCCTGCTAGAAACCTATTTGTCAGCCAGCCACTGAGTATGTGGAGACACAGTTGGAACTGAGACTTCTGTGCAGCCACGTGGACTGCCCCGTATGCAAACTTTGATCTAAAATCAATGAGTTTATTATATTCCATATTTAGAATTCAGCTTCATTTCATCTAAAGATGAAAACACACTCAAAACAATGTGCAAATCTCCCTCTACTCGCTTCCGCCCTAATCCTGCATAGGTCAACATGGTTGGACATCTTAGACAAAAGATTCAAGAGCGTCAACATAGCATCTGACACACGCTATTCACTCAGGACAGAGACAAATAAGGAAGCGTTTGTGTACAGTATTCCCTTTCTTCACACATACAAAACACAGGTCCACTGAGGGTAAAATCCTTTGATTAAAAACATTATCAAAATACGATTTTGAATCCCAAAGAATATATGTAAATATACTCTCCTCCAGGACGTGGAGCTTAATCCCTCCACTCTGCCAAGTATGGGCTGAACTTAGTGACTCATTTCCAAAGAAAGGAGAAGACAGTAACTTTACAGAGTAGAAACCTGGCAAGCATGATCTTAACCAAATGATCAAGTTAACATCCCCAATGACAAATCACGTGGGCACCATGTAACTCTGATACTTTGCGAGGAGAAGGGTATTTCCTCTCTGTGGTTTTCTGCCCCCAAGTCTATAACCTAGTCTAATCATGAGAGAAACATCAGACAAACCCAAATTGAGGAACATTCTTTAAAATAACTGACCGACACTCTCAAAACTGTCAAGCTAATGAAAGACAAGAAAAGATTGAGAAACCCATCACAGAACAGAGGAGACAAAGGAGACATGACAACCAAGTACAACAGGGTGTCCTGGCCGAGATCCTGGAGCAGAAAGGGGACATTACGGAGAGACTGGAGGAATCTCAAAATAGGTTGGAATTTGGTTAATAGGAACATAGCAATGCTCCTTATTTAGTTTAACAAATGTGCCGTAGTGTGTGAGATAATAGAAGGGGAAGTTGAAGTTGGGGGGAGGATATACAAGACTATACTGTCGGGGCACCTGGGTGGCTCAGTGGTTAAGCGTCTGCCTTCGGCTCAGGTCATGATCCCGGGGTCCTAGGATCGAGTCCCGCATCAGGCTCCCTGCTCGGCGGAAAGCCTGCTTCTCCCTCTCCCACTCCCCCTGCTTGTGTTCCCTCTCTCGCTATGTCTCTCTCTGTCAAATAAATAAAATCTTAAAAAAAAAAAAAAAAAGACTGTACTGTCTTTGTAACTTCTCTGTAAACCCCAAACTATTCCAAAATAAAAAGTTGACTGCAAAAATATGTATGTATTGATATGCATCATTATGAAGCAGAACGTCAAGCCTTATTTCCTCCAATATTCATGAAGCCTAATATAAAACCATACTTAAAACGCGGTATATAATACACGGCCTGAAATGTGATCCTTCAAACTTGAACAGAAAGTAACAGAATGCTGTTATTTGTTTACCTTATTAAGACTTAAAAAGTTTTCTTGTGTCCTAGAATGTTAGAGGGCCCTGGACCCTGTCATATAGGATTTTTCATGACACAAAATATACTGCAACTTCCTGCTCATGAAACTGAAGCTCTTTTTCTTGAGATATATTTCAAAAAGGCATCTGCTATCGCACGTCAACATTATTCATTCTGAACCAAACAAAAACCCTTCTACTGGGTTTCTAAGTGTGGTTTTCTGCCCCAGATCCTGAGAGAATCTCCATCGAATGACTTATCAGCTTTGGGGGAAGGAATCCGGATTACAGTTTGCACGGATTTTCCCTTGAATCTCTGGTAGTCAATTTTCTCACAGTTATTCAAAATTTAAAGCTCTAGTTGTTTAGATTCAGTAGAACATTTTGTTTACACATACATAAAGAACACTAAATAAAAATAATTTATCTCCAAGTTCATGGAATTTTTTAAAAGAAATAAAGCAGACATCCTCCATAAGGGCACTGTGCCAACAATGAACAAAGCATCCCGCTTAGACCAGAGGGAAAAATTGTTTCTATGTTGAAGCAATATAGAGGAAAAAAAAAAAAAACCCTTCCGTAGATAGTCCACCCTATTGTCTGTACCATGCAACATACTTAGAGAAACCTTTTATGATAATTTCCATGGGCATTCTAGCCTTTGCTAACCTTACAGTCCAGTTGCCTATTTGGGACCTTGAACCTGCTTCCTTCAACCCAGCTCTTCATCCACACCTATTAACAAAGTAGAAGGAGAACCCTCTTCTATGCCCTCACCATCACTAGTTAATGTAGGTAACTGAATAAGGCACTTCTGACCCAGACCACAAGTAAGGCAAGTTATGGTTGTAGATGTTCTACCTCCTTCCTAATCAGTATCACTCACATACTTCAATTTCCTGGGGTATCTTCTGCATTCCTCCTTATAAAATATCATTTTGTAAGCAAATATTTGAAAGCAAGATCCTGCTCCATAGCCTTTCCCTACTCACATCATGGCTCCAAAAATACTTCTACACATACTTTAAAATATGTATCCATGTTACCAAGACCTGAAAACTTCACAGGGTCCAGTATAACTGTCTTCTATCGCCATCCTCCAAACATCCAACAAATAATTGTGTATTGAGCCCTTAATATGTTTGAGACTCTGTCCACATATAAATGCTACCAAATTAAAAAAAAAAAGTCTACTTCTTATTTTCATCGAATTATGTTTCTTCTCATAATTTTCCAGGTCTGTGGTAAGTAGAATAATGCCCCTCACCCACCCAAAGATGTCCATGTCCTAATCCTCACAATTTGTGAATATTTTAGATTACTTGGCAAGAGGAAATCACTGTTGCAGGTGAAATTAATGTTACTAGTCACCTGACTTTAGGAAGAATATCCTGAATTATTCAGGTGGGCCCAATGTCATCATAAAAGTCCTTAAATGGGGAAGAGGGAGGTGGGAAGGTCAAAAACAGATTGCAGTATGATAAAGGCTCAACTGGCTATTACTGGCTTTGAAGGTAGAGGAAGGGGCCATGAACCAAGTGATATGGACAGCTTCCAGAAGCTGGAAAAGCAAGGAAACAGATTCTCCCCCAGAACTTTCAGAAAAGAATGAACCCTGCCAACACCTTGATTTTAGCCCAATGAGAACCATTCCAGACTTTTGAATTCCAGAGCTGCATGGTAATTAATTTGTGTCATTGTAAGCCACTAAGTTTGTGATAATTTGCTATAGAAGTGTTAGAAAACAGACACTAATTGTAATCTTTATAAAGTTCTATTTCATTCACTGAATTATCTCTTTTTCCTCCAAAATTGATCACTGTATTTTCATCTTGACTCTTTTCTTTCATGCTGGTAATTTTCCTTAAATGTCTCAGATTCTTTGTTTCCTGTTTATACATAGAAATATAACCTGACAATATGAGACTATGTAGTTCTGTTTCCCCACCAGTCTTCTCCCCTGATGGGCAGTGCGGAATCTATGGTCTATGCAGATGGCCAAGAAGTAGCAATGGAAAAACACTCTTTAGAGTGCAAGCATGACCACCCACCATCTTTGTGGTAGAATAGCCACAAAAATGGTCACCAACAATCTCTATTTTCTATGTCCATGAATGCTGAATTAGTCAGAGTTCTGCACAGAAACAGAACCAATAGAACCAATAGTGTGTGTGTGTGTGTGTGTGTGTGAGAGAGAGAGAGAGAGAGAGAGAAATTTATTATAAGAAATTGGCTCACACAATTTGAAGGTTGTGAAGTCCCAAGATCTGTGGTTGGCAAGCCAGAGACCCAGAAGAGCTGATGTGTAGTTCTGGTCCAAGTCCAAAGTCTTGAGCTGCAGAAGAGCAAAAGCTATGGGTTCGAATCCAAAATCCAGCAGGCTCAAGACTCAGGACGAGCTGATATTTCAGTCTGAATCCAAAGGCCAGAAAAGACCAATCCAGCTCAATAGTCAGGAAGGAGGAGTTTCCTTTTATTCAGCCTTTTTAGTCTATTGAGGTTTTCAACTGATTAGATGAGACCCACCTACATTAAGGAGAGCAACCTGTTTTACTCAATTGACCAATTCAAATGTTAATCTTAATCAGAAACATCCTCACAGATATACCTAGAGTAATGTTTGGCCAAATGTCTGGTACCCCTTGGTCCAATCAAGTTGACACATAAAATTAACAATCACACAGGATCTTGCCATTCCTCCCATCAAATGGTCTCTTTTTCCTCTCCTTCAACCTGGCCTAGCCTTGTGACTTGTTTTGACTAATGGAATAGGGTCAAAGTGATGCTGTGTGATTTAAGGGACCTCACATCTCCTGTCCAGCTACCATGATAGAATCCATCATAGCTGCCCTCATAAAGAATCTTGGGTTAGGCTATAGAATGATGAGAGACTGTATAATAAAGAGAGAGTCCCGGCGAGCTCACAGACATTGCAAACACTCAATTTGAAGCACCAGATATATAAGGGAATCCATCTTGGATGCTTCACTCCCAACAAAATGTAATTAAATGAGTAACCCAGACAACACCACATCAAGGAGGAAACCACCCAGCAGAGCCCTCCAACCCACATATTCCTGAGAAAAAATAAAATGTTGTTTTAAGCCCCTAAGTTCTTAGGTTCTTTGTTATTCATAGATCATGATTATCTGAATGAGACACATCTAAATGAGAAAAGCTTCAGTCTTGCATGTCAACTCTCCACTAGGAGTGCCCACTGAACGTCCTCCACCAGTTTTTTGGGAGAACGATCTTCTGGCTTTATCTGGGCACCACCTGCTGCTTCTGTGCAATCAAGCTACAGGCTTAGGGGTGGAATTGCCCTGAGCAAGGGTGGTTGAAGGCCCCTGGCATCACGTCCTTCACTACAACGTCTCTGCAGTAGCTTTGCTTTCCCCTTTCCTCTTCATATTTGTAGACTCTAGGCACGAAGCCTCTCTGAGGCCGTATCAGTAAGAACAATTTTTACCTCCACTGTGGCCTTCTCTGGATATATTGTGGACTGTACCATCCTCTGCTCTCTCTCATCCATCAAAATGATCTTTGTGTCTTCCAAAAATCTATCAAAGTCACCGACCAACTTAGGGCTCTTTATCCCCTGCAGAGTTCTTATGGATTTACTGCTATTGTATTTATTTAATGTTATTCCAGTGAAACTGGGGAGAATGAGGACTTACATACATGTACATTAGGTCCACCTTCTTGAACCAGAATGAAAATATTTTAAAATAATAATAATAATGACGATGCCAATAGCCCATCCTGGTGAAGGTGTTGTCAAACTGGTACCTTTATATAGTGTTTATGGGACTGCCAACTGATAAAGCAATTTTATCATATATATGGGTGTAAATAACAAAGATACCTGGCTCACCTAAGTTCTGCATTCTCTGTGAATGGACCTAATTAAAAAAACAAAAAAACAAAAAACCTGGGACTCTGAAACTTTGTCTGTGTTACGGGGTCTTGCCCACTGCGCCGGTGTGGATGGCTCAGTAGCAGCCCCCTGCCCAAGCCAGGCTGGGATGAAGGCAGTTCCCCAGAACCTTCCTATTGGAATTCAATCCTGTCCCTTCTTACTGGTGGAAATACAGAAGTTTGAGGAGGCTGTGTTACCCCTAGAGGAAAAATAAAAGCAAACCTCTGAATGCAAGAAATGAGACTGACAGCTGAACCCCAGAGTCAGAGAAAACCCCAAGGGCATGTAAGTCCCTGGTTCTAGCCATCCAGAAGCACTTCTCTTTCCTTCCTGTTGTTCTATATATGCAATAGTTTGCATCTAATAAATCCCCCTTTTATTTCTAAACTAATTAGTGACACTTGAAAACAAATAGGTTCCAAATAATATTTGTTTTCAAAGCTATTGAGATTTATAAATTTTCTTTTTTTTTTAAAGATTTTATTTATTTATTTGAGAGAGAGAGTGAGAGAGATCACAGAGGGAGAGGGAGAAGAGGACTCGCCGCTGAGCAGGGAGCCCTACATGGGTCTTGATCTTAGAACCCTGAGATCATGACCTGAGACGGAAGACAGATGCTTAACCAACTGAGCCACCCAGGCGCCCCAAGGTTTATAAATTTTCACCCAGTAATTTCCCTGTAGAATTTTTTCCTAAGAAAATGGTCAAAATCCTGAAAAAAAATGCATTACATTTGTTTCATTTGTAACAATGAAAATTTTAAAAATGGGAAGAGTCCAGGTAGACTATTATCTGGGGATTGTTAACTGAATGCTATCATTTTCATAACTAATACATTTAAGAGTCCCATGTGTCCATCAATTATGATGAATATTTACTTCGTTTCCAGATTTCTTGCTATTATGGACATCAGTAACATTTGTAACAACTAGGTTTTAAAAAGTGAGGGTAAATTTCAAGAACAACATGATTATAACTATTCTAAAAAATATGCATTGGAAAAAAGTCTAGAAAGAAATAAACCAAAATTACAGTGTGACTAACACATGCTGAAGCTTCTGGCACCATTTTACATTTTAAAGCAAACAATCACTGGAAAATTCTTAGGAAATTAATAGTTATCAGTTGCATAAGTGAAGAATATGGCCCTTTCTGTCTTTCTACCCTCTCAAGTATAGGAAGTTGAGGGGATATTTTGTCCATATAGTGTTATAAATATTATATTCTAATTTCTTGAATTCTTAATCACCATGTAAAGATGCAAATCTTAGGCAGTTCACTGCTCTTTGGTATTCAGTTAACCTACTGTGCTTTGCTGAACCAAAATGCAAATTGAGATCACTACTGGACAAGGTTCACGTTCTCCATGCCATTATTGTTCCTTAATCATGCAGTTAACCACCTAGGGCAACCAGTTTTTCGATGTCCCGTAATCATTCCATTGGGGTAATTACACGTTCTCCAGTTTCATTTTTAAACAGCTTTCCAGTAGAAGCAGAGATTCAACAACTTAAGCAAGTTTTCTTTTGCCATGTGCTTGCACAGCTGAATAAAATCTTCACTTGACCCAACAATTATTAATAACTTCTAAATTATCAAAAACTCAGTAATTATTTAATATTAGTGCAACATGTTTACCATTGCGTTAAAAAAAGAAAGAAAAAATGAATCCCCACTTACTAATTAATACTTGTGACTCATTTCCCCAGAATAGACTACAAAGGAAAATGCTAGACGATTTTTCAGGAGATTCAAATTACCGCTCTAGAATTATTAGGGCAGTTATTACAAGTTAATTGAATATCAGTTGATTATACAAAAGAACACTTACTGAGTCTTTTCAGGGTACAAGGATTAAATTCAACAAGCAGCTAGTTCTTCAGATAGCTTTTCTTTTTTTAACTTTTACCACAATGTCTAGATGTGCTACATACAACCTAGTTACTCAAGTCAGTTAATACATATATATTAAGTGCTTCTTATATGCCATGTACCTGCTAGAGATCCAGGGCGGATAACACCAGCGGCGTTTCCTGCCTAGATAGAGCTGACTCTCTACCATCCTCTGATCTCTCCATTTGCATTCAGGACCTCACATAAACCAATACTCACACGATGTTTTGTGATGGAGCCCATAGCACCTGTTATGGGCCCGTGCCCCCCACAGATCAGAAACACATTTGTGGACCTAGCACCTGAGAAACACCTCTGATTTCTTTAGGAAGCTCTTTCCTTCTTAATGGGCAAAAATTTAAACTACTTCAGCTTTGGGCTGCACAATGCCATGTTCGCCCAGAGTCAGGCTGCCCACAAAGTCTAGTCAAGCCAAAAGTGATTAGAGTGTGGACAGCTTCCTGGAGCACCAACTCTTTCCTCCTGTTCTTCTGTCGGGTCTATACTATGTTAGGTCATCAAGAAAATGATGTATCTTCTTATAAAATAATAGTATCTTTCTCTCTCCCAAAGAAATGGGTTGTGTCTAATCAATTTCTCATCTATGTCAATCAGGTTGGCGTATTGAACTGGAGTAAAGTTGAAAAACCCAAACTGAGAACAAAGTGTGGAGGAGAAGGTCATATATAACTAATAGCTGGGTATAGAAAAAAAGCATACTAAGATTTCTAACTTTGTGTTTTTCAAATGCGATGAAAGGTTTTAATTCAGAGACCAAATATGTCTTCACATTCTGCAAACTATATTGTCTGTTACTCTGTCTACAAAGACAATGGAAATTGGGAGGTGCTGGTCAACATCACAGTAAAGAACTCACCTAAGAATAACGCCAATGGGGTCCAGACATGGAGAGACAGGGTCCCAATGACAACAAGTGAAAGGAAATGGGGCCAAGATAGAAGTCACAGCCTTTCTTGTAATCTTGTAATCTTGGAAGAGACAACCCATCACTTTTGCCATATTCTGCTCAGTAGAGGCAAGTTGCTAAACCCAGTGAGGAGACTGCACAAGAGTGTGAATACCCAGAGATGGGAATCGTTGAAGGCCAATTCAGGAGCTGCCCACAGAAAACAAAGAAGCATATTGAGCTCAGGTGAACTGATTGGTTCTGGAGGAAGAGGAACATTTCTTTCATCGTAACTGAGCAGGAGAGGAAGAGATGGTGCAGGTCAAAGTGGATTGTTATCATTGGCGGTGACTTGTTCCTGGATTAGGTCCAATGGCACCTTTTTTTAAATCTCTCTGAAGAATGAGGCAAGGTCATCTGCTGAAGGAGGAGCGGGGATGGCTTGGGATCGAGAGGAAGGTAGGAAAGATGAACCTCTGTGAATAGGAAAGATCACCTCCTAAAGCAGCCCAGTAGAACTACCAGGCGATGCCGACTGGAAGTTTAAAATAACTTGAAAGTAAAAAACTAGTCAAGCTCTCAATTGTGTGATTTTCTCCACCAACTTTCAGCTGCCAGGGTACTAGCTCAGAAAAAGTGGCAAAAGATAGATGCCAGCTTTGAGGTAGGAAAAACTTTCCACCCATGTGTGAATGCAGCCAAGAAATAATAGTGTGAATTATACACATTTGTATTTCTCTCCATTTGATTCTTCAAAACCACCCTCTCCCGGCAGGTATCTTTCTAACCATCAGGCCAACAAATTAAATAGCCTGGTGTGTGAGCTTTGATACAGTTCTCCTGAACCTGTAGATCATGCTAATTCCCTGGTTTTATTCTCTGCACCCCATCCAGCTGCTCAGTGGGCAAAACTCTCCAGGACTTCAAAGAAGCTCTGTAACATGGAAGAGACCCAGGGGCTCTGTCTGCACATCACAGATAAATAATGATGATAATGGCTTTCAAAATACTGTTAGATCTTTCATCCTTACACTGACTATGTAAATCTAACTAACATTTCTGGTAAGAAACATATATTATTTATGAAATAATAGGGTCCTGTATACTTCTAAGATACATAGAATTTGGTTGACGGGTTGGTTGGTTGGATTTAAATTCATAGAAAAGTAACTGTAGTGAAAACAGCACCCCTTGCCACCAAATGTACATGCGTGTTCGTCTGCCTGGGCTGCCATAACAGAATGCCATGGACTGGGGAGCTTAAACAACAGAGATATGTTTCTCACAGTTCTGGAAGCTGGAAGTCCTGGCTCAGAGTGTTAGCATGGTGGCGTTCTGGTGAGAGCCCTCTTCCTGGTTTACAAATGGCTTCCTTTTCATTGTGTCCTCACATGGCAGAGAGAGAAAGAGAGAGAGAAAGTAAGCGAGCTCTGGTATCTCCTCTTATAAGAATGCTATCCTATTGGATCAGGCCAACACATTAAATAGCCTGGTGTGTGAGCTCTTAAGACCTCATTTAACCTGAATTAATTCCTTATTCCAAATCTAGTCACACTGGGGATTAAGACTTTAACAGATGAATGGGGGGTCCATGGTACATAAATATTCTCACCAGAACAACATTCCTGTTGTAATGACCAACTCTTCCCAGTTTGTCTAGGATTTTCCTGGTCTTAGCACTGACAGTGCTGGGAAACCCCTCAGTCCTGGGGAAACCAGGATGGTTGGTTACCCCAATTTACCTGCCAACCCTCTCAGGAGGGGCCCAGGGCAAGGCTGCCCCTGAGGTGATTCGTCCAGCTGATCTTGTGGTAACTTCTCATTCTCAGCACAACTCAAGCCAAGACTCTTTCCTGACAACTTTGGCCCCTTCTGCAAAGCTGACAGTCTGTCCTAGAGAGAAATCGTCTCTCAGGTGATCACTGTATGTAGTTCAGAGTAACTCAAATCCATCAACGGAGACTTACTGGACTTTTATTATTTGCACAGTCCGGTACCAGACATGGCTGGGGACACCAAAGCATAAAGGAGTATTCCTGTCCTCAAGGAACTTATCTGTGACTAGAACAAATATTTGGGGGATAAAAAGGTCAAACAATAATAAAATTAAGATGACAGGACAAGCATAAAAAACATCACAAGGCAGAATATGATTTGTTGCAAACATACTCTTGGGAAAATAGTGGCTTTTAGAGTCAGGAAGTTTGGGTTTTGTTTTTTGGGGGGTTTTCTGTTTTCTGTTTTAGTTTTTGTGTTTTACAAAACAAAGTAGCATTGCTAATGACCTGCTACCACTGGTTGAACAAAGCAGAGGAGAGGAATGGGTGTCACTTTAGATAATTTTTTAAGCTTGAAAACTATGAACGAACATAGGCTTTCCAGCAAGACACAATGGGTTCCATCCAATGTCATTGCTGCTGTGAATTACTCATTGGAAAAACATCAGAACATCCTTTTCCTCAACTGAAAAATTGGGATAACCTCTACTTCAGAGCTGGTAAGAGAATTCCATGAATGAGGTTCACAATCACTTAACACATTACCTAGCACATGTCAAGGGCTCAGTAAATAGTTGCTATTATGATTTCTGTAATTATGAATACCATGATGGCATGTGTTATTTCCTCTTCTCTCTGCATTTCACAATTGCCCGAATCTGAAAAGTCTGGTGTAATTCAAATTTTACATTAAGTCACAAATGCACCTTCCTTGTCCCTGTGGATTTAAAAGGAGCAGAGGAGTTTTGCACGTTCGTGCCTGAATGCATTTTCATCAAAATGCTCCTCATGTTGCAATTGCCAAGATAAGGTCATGCATAATGCAAAAATTCGCATGGCCAGCAATGCTTTTAAAATAAATGTATGTTTAGGAGTTTGTCTTACCCCCTTTTGCTATTGTACCGGTTATCCATTGCTGTAAAAAAATTACCCCCAAAACGTAGCAACTTAAAACAACACACAGTTATCGCCTCACAGCCTCTGTGAGCCAGGGATCCAGGCATGGCTTCACTGCGTCCCTTCATTTCAGGGTCTCTCATGGGCTGCTATCAAGGCATACACTGAGCTTTGGCCATCTTATGGCTCGAATGGAAAAAAACACATCTGCTTCCAAGCCCCTGTGATTGTTTCCAGGATTTGGTTCCTTACGGGCAGTTGAAGGTAGGATCTCAGTTCCTTGGCGCTATTCATTGGAGGCCATCCTAACTTCCTTGTCATGCTGGCCTTCCCATCATGGCAGCTTACTTCATCAATGCATTCAAGCCAAGAAGGCAACAAAGAGAGTTTCTAGCAACACGGAAGTCACAATCCTTGGTGACATAACCTTAGAAGGAGCATCTTCTCACTTTTGCCGTGTCTGTTGGTTAGAAGCAGATCACGAGTCACAGCCCAGGCTCGAGGCGAGAGAATAACACAAGACCATGAGACCAGGAGGTGGTGATCCCTTGCGGGCCATCTGAGAAGCCTGCCTACCACCACTATCTCTCGGAGGCTCTCAGTCATGACTAGACTGCAACAAAGGTGAGTAACACAAGTAACAGGGAATAACAACCTGATGCTATCAAACAACCAGAGACACAGGGGCAAAGAAACAACAGAGGCAGGCCTTCCTGCTAGAGGCGGCTGCCCCATTGATTTGTAGTATTCGTCAGAACTAGACCAATGGCATCCTAAAACATTCTCTGCTTCTTTAAAATTATATTATGAACTTTCTAGTATAATTTGAGCAAAGTTGAGTTTGCCTGGTCTGCATCTTAATAATTTGAGGAGTATCACAATCAGTGTTAGAAGCACCCAGATCAAGAGAGCACACTCTTAGAAACTGTGAAAAAATTGCCCCAAGTCACAGAAGGCAAATAAAATTGTTTTTGCAGAATCGGAGCCAAGTTTTGGGCCAAGTGACTTATGCTCTTTCGTAAACAGAAGCGCTGCTATACCAGATAATCTCTCAGGCTCCTTCCAGCTCCAAAATGGCCCCAAGATTTTATATAACCATTCGTCAAAATCTGCTGTGCGCTAAAAAGCCTTTCTGGAAACCCAGGAGCCACCCATCCCAGAAGGTACAGCCCTGAAAGTGACAATAGAGAACGATTTGCAATTCGAGGTTTTCAAAAGCTTCACCTGCAAAGCAAAGCTCAATTTTGCCCCTCATCTTGCCACCCAGGAAACAAACGAAAATTATCAAAGCCTTTCAAAGCTTGAATGAGCATCTGGCAGCAACAGTGCCACATCGAACTCTGAGAAAGAGTCTAACGTGGAAGGGAGCAAGGCAAGGGCTTGCAGATGGTTCCAAGCAAAAACTGGCATTGAGCCACCGAGGCATCCCCTGCTCTATCCCAAGAGGACTTGCACCTGGCATTAGTCCGTAGTGGGTGTGCGATGAATACCGGTTGACTGAAAGAATAAGAAAGCTGGATATGAGACCTGTTGTCTTTCAGGGGCGTATCCACAAGCAACCGACTATGCAAGAGGAGCAACATTCTGTTGATATATGTCAACATCCATTGGCTGCCTACGCTGAGAAATGCCGGGCAAACAAACATATAAGAGAAAGAACAGTCTTCAGCAAGTGACCCTAGTGAATTTGGACTCAGAACACAGGGAATAAAGGTTAATAGGAAAGGTAATGTTATTTGGGCTACTGCCTCTAGAATGGGGGCAGTGGCATCACTTGGGGTCCTTAGCCCTTGAGGTTTCTTGCCTAAAACTCGCTTTCCCTAGGTAGTGCTTGGATGGGAAATACCCTGTCTGCTCGTGACTCTCCTTCTACCCAAGCTTCCAAATGGGCTCAACCTCTCCATTGAAAGACTGCTTTCACTAGGTTAGAGGATCCTAAGCCCTATTTTGTCTTTGTAAAGAATTCTTTGTATAATAGGATTTGAATCCCACTCAACTGATTTCAAAGGTCAACTCTCGTTGGGAAATCTTTCATCTCAAATTCCAGGAGAACAGAAAACAGGAGTCCTCAGGTACTAACAGTGGTACCAGCTACTCAGCTCCTATGGTGAGCTGAACTTTTGGGCGAGTCTGCATTCTTTCATGAGCCACAAAATCATAAAACAAAAATCAAAGCACAGAGACCCTACAGTGTATCCCTTCTACAAGCTCCTAGAACATCTCATTGACAAATGGCCCCATTTGGCAGCAAACATGGAAAGGAGGCAACAATATGATCTCCGGGCATCTAAGGTATAGTCGAAGTGGCATGATTCGTGTGGACACATGACCAAATGATCCCTTATTTGAGATTTCTCTATAATGGGAAAAATACAAAAAAGGGTAGAAATGTGTTCTCCTCTCCAATTTAATTAAACCTATATTATTATTTTTCTTATGTGCACATAAGAAATAACAGGTAAAGGGGATATTACAATAAAATTTTCATAGTATGTCTTTTTGGTCCATAAAATGACATAAAAATATGTCTTGTCCTTTTGTTGGGGCCAGATGCAAGCCTGGGGCCAATTACACTGAGTGTTCTGGAATCACCTGCACAAATCTCCTAATGGCAGTCTGGCTGAGGGCCAAGCTTTAAGTCATGCCTCAGGGAATGCAAATTTAAAAGTCAGCTACATTAGAGGTAGTGATTCAGTGTGGAGAAGAGATCGCCTTTCGTGATTTATTGCAGCTGGTGCTTTCAGTACATTTAAAAGATGATCCAGTTTAGTTACTTCTTCAGGGAACAGTACGGCATAAAATGAGAAACATCTGAACCAGGAGTTACCAGAAAGGAGAGACTTGATTAAAACTTGAATTATGTGGAAAGCACATAGTTTTTCTTAGAAAAAGGTCTTCAAACACCCCAGAATCTGCAAAAGACAAGCTACATTTTCAACCCCCAATATCTAACTTGTGATTCATGGGTCCACTATTGCCTATATTTTTAAATGACTGCAAAGACAGGAATTTGTGATGTGAAAAGTAATCATTTAGTGTTAAGAATAAACATATGATTTAAAATCTTAATCTTGGTGGTGCTTCTAATCTAGGAGAAAGCTTACTCTCAAAGAGAACACCAAATCCTTCTCCTCTCTAACCCGGGAGAATTTTCACTAAGACTTATGACTTTAGGGATTCTCGCTGGTTTTCCCCAATGTATGCCTTTGATGTCTTTTTATCTCAACTGAAGATACTTGAATGAATCAGTAAATCTTTTCAAAATATTTATGTTCTTTAATACTCAATGCAGAGTTAGCAGAAGAAAAAAAATAAAGGAGCTACCGTTCTATTTAGAATACAGTTGCTTAGAACAAATATTATTTCTGGAAAAATAAATCTATCTATGCATGTGTTTTCCTTAATAATATATTTGCTGGGGAAAAAAAACAACACCATGAACTTCAAATCCATTTCCCACTCGAGTCTTCATTTTTATATTTTATTGCATTCCGCAGTGATTTTGCAACCCGCTATATCAAGAGTTTCCAAAAGGAATGTAAACAGTAACTCGGGCTAGAACACATGAATATGACTGGGAGCAAAAATCTCTACTGAGCTATCCCAAGATGAATGGCTGTGCTACGTTCTAAATCTCTGCCAAGTACTTCCTGTCAAGCACATCAGGAAATGAAATCTACCTACCCGAAAGGAACCAGGGAGACTCTTCCACCTTGAGGAAAACACCAACTCCATCCTCATAATAACCTAAGCAGTAGGGCTATCATCTTGTATGTATATATGTATAGTGAAACAACGTTTAGAGATATTATCCAAGTTTGGGTTTTTGTTTTTTTTTTCCCCTGGGATCTGTGGCCTGATAGCCCTCCCTTCCCCTTCCCCCCCCCAACACCCCCAGCTCAGGCAATGGAACTCTGCTTTCACTGCCGCAAGAAAGGAGTATCTCAAAAGGACACAAGGGTCAACTTCATTCATTTATTTATCCAGTATTTTTTCAATAAATTTTTATTGAGCACCATCTGCGTGCCACTGTCCTATGTGCTGAAAATAGTCTTTACTTTCATAGCCTTTTATATTCTAGTGGGGAAAAGTCAAAAAACAAACAAACGTTTTCTAAAGGACCAGCAGAGGGAAACACTGTGGAGAAAAATAAAACTGGATAACAGGATAAAGGACAGAAGGACAGGAAGCAGGCTGATAGGATAGCCTCAGTTTTTAAAGCAGTACTCAGGCAGAAAGACTTTTTTTCTGTCCCTAGGATGAAATTTGCTCAGGCAAGAAGAAGAAAGACTCAGAAGGAGCAGGAGAGCGTGAGGTTGGTGGGTGCCTCAGAAGGAGTGGGAAGTCTTGCCCTGTTGTCTTTCCTATCCCAGAACTGAGCACACAAGCTTGGGCCTAGACCCGCTTCCTGGAAGTGTGCACATGGGTCCTGGGAAAGCAGGGGACCCCAGATTCGTCTGACTGGTGGGTCACCACGGTGAGGGAGGATCAGAAAAATAGGGGTTACACAGACAGGAGGTAGGTCCAGGGAGCCTGCTGGAGGAAGGCATCGATTTTTCCACCATGTTTGGCAGGGATGCAGAGTGAGAGCCAGAGGACCCAGGACAAGTATAATCTGAACGAACCAATGACCAAAACGCAGGCAGGAATGAGTATCCCCAGCAGAGGGTGGTGTGGGTTGATGATGAGGACAGCCAGACCCCCTCTCACTCCCACTGGGAAGAAACATGTTCTAAAAGCCCCTTGGAAATGAGGCTGGACCCCATACAGAATGTGGGAAGTGGCTAAAGGGGGTTATCCCAAATAAACTTAAGGTTTGGCTGCCTGGTGGAATGAAGGCTTGTAATAAGAATTAAATTTTATTACAGAAAAATAAATTAAGTTACATTTCCTGAATTCAGGAATCTCTGGCTTTTGATTTGCATCCATGTGGTCTAATGTTTAAATAAAAAAAAAAAAAAAAGTTGATCAGATCCATCCCCAAGTCTAGAAAATATAAAAGAAGTAAGAAAGGAAAAGGGAGAGGAGCTGGAAAGCTGACAACAGAGAGACTTTGCAACAGACTTGGCATCTCTTACTCTCCATAACAAAACCTTTTCTGAGGCTAGAGCTCCCCGTGTCAGGCTGCCTTCCTTTCCTTAGGGAGCTGGGAATTGGGGATTGGCCCACCTTTTGCAGCTGCAAAATAGCCCATTTCTAAATTATATCAAGTTCAACCTACTGCTTACCTGAAACGCCTGTGGTTCTAGGTGACAAGATTCATCAGGTTTCTCAAAATAGATTATTATAGGGGCACCTGGTGGCTTCATTGGTTAAGCATCCAACTCTTGATTTCAGCTCAGGTCATGATCTCAGGGTTTTGAGATCGAACCCCCCCGCCCCCCACCGGTCAGGCTCTGTGCTCAGTGCAAGTGGGCTTGGGATTCTCTCCCTCTCCTTCTGTCCCTTCTCCCTGCTCCCTCTGTGTGTGTGTGCGTGTGTGTGTCTCTCAAAATAAATAAAAAATAAAATCTTTAAAAATGGATTATTATGATCAGAGAGAACAGGATCTGTACTATATATTTAGTTATGATTCTGTCTATAGGAAACAGAAGGTAAACAAATAATATGTTACATTTGGTAACATAAAGTATATATTAGATGTTTGTGCTCTCAACCAAAAAATAACACCAGGTGCAATTTTTTTTCATTAAAAAGAAAAAGCTAAGGTCAGATTTTTAATCTGAGACCTCAGAAAAGGTTTTTATTTCTAAAGCCCCCAGAACAATAAGGAAGCTATGCTGTTAACTGCTTCATTTTTAATCCTAATATTCTGCTGTGAGTCCTTGGCACAGAGAATGGTTCAGAATAAAGGGGGGAGATGGGGGAGGAACAGAGGACAGGAGTGTTGCAAGGGTCATGTGTAAGAGACGAGCAGGCAGGAGCAAATGTCTGGGGCTGGCTGCACCAGCTAGCTCTCTCTCTCTGAGATGAAAAGTGTGGACCTGGGCCCGGCCTGTGGGTTCTTCAGCCCCGTGCCTGTCCTGCTGCGTCCTCACACTAATTCCCATTCAGTTACCCCCAAGGCCCCTCGTGTTCTACAATTCAGACCGATTGACACCAAGACAGCCCTGAGGGTCCTGGGATCCAGAAAGCTCCTGACAAGGTTTTGGGTTGACTCACAGTGAAGAATATACACCAGACATGCCTGACACTCAGTAGGTTTTCTTCTGCTCATTGGAACAGAAAGAAGAAGGTAAAAACAGTGAAGTTCTCTAAATCCTGAGACAATCAACCATGGTTGAGAGTGGTTATGGCTATGAGAATGGTTACAGATCAGCAGCTTGGGGAGAACTACAAATCAGCAGGGGTCTTTCCTACAAGCAAAATTTAATTAAAAAAATTATTTGTAAAAGAGTAAGTCCACTTCTTGATTCACATAAAAATTTGCCGTAGTAAGGGTGCAACCTGATGCTCTGGGTAGAGGCCGTTCCATCCACAGCTTACCGTGTCACATGCCCAACGTTTGCCTTACCATGTCACATGCCAACTACACAATGTTTACCTTCTTCACCCTCAGAATAAGTACTTCTTCCTTCAGCAAGAAAATTGAGGCAACTGGCCTTTATCAGCTAAACAGTACTCCACCACCCCCGCCCCCCGCCCCGATCACCATCACCATCAAACTTAGCTATCTCCATAGTTATTCTCCCTTCCTTCCCATAAGAGGCAAAGAAAGGGGCACACCTCTTCTCATGTCATGTACCTGTGTATCCGATCCCTCCCACGCCTCCCTGCCCCAGGGCCTTGGTCCCTCACTGGTTCCTCCTCTCATCTGTATCTTCCAACCCTTCCTCTTTCCTAGCTCTTTTCCATCAGCATTTAAGAGTTCAAGTTCCCCCATCCTGTAGAATGAAAAATTTCATGAGGACAATTTTAAACATACCAATAAACTAAAACCAGAGAAATAATTGGAAGGAAAAATAGGCCTATTATACAACACCCCCACAGCAGCTATAAAAGTTGTCAGAGAGGGGTTAGACCCTCAAACTTTTGATTATGTAACACATTTTAAGTTGACATCCCCCATTTTTTTTTATTGCTGGCTTAAATGCTTGCAAAGGATAGAATTTCTGGCAACATATTTAAATTTTGAGATTTTGAAACTAAACTGTTAATTTAAATAACAGAGCAAGGTGCTCTCAACCGTCATCCATTTTTAAAATACATTAATAAGCTTTTTTTTTTAAGATTTTATTCACCCATTTGACAGAGAGAGAGAGCACAATCAGGGTGAGCTGCAGAGGGAGCGGGAGAAGCAGGCCCCCCACTGAGCAGGGAACCAGACACGGGGCTCGATTCCAGGACCCCAGGATCATGACCTGAGCCGAAGGCAGACACCTAACCAACTGAGCCACCCAGGTGCCCCACGAATAAACTCTTTTGTAAAAATCACAAATTATACATGACTTCTTTTCTCTTTGAAACCATATTTTCATTTTATTTGCCCACATAATTTACCATTAGGTGATATATTTTTTATTTGAATGTTATTGATCACTCAATCATAAGTGATCAAACATAGGTAGATAAGTTTAAATTTATGTAGTATTTAAGTCACTTAGGTTAAAATTGGGGGGGGCAAAAGTTTCAGGAACCAATAATATTATTTATTAGCCTACACAAGATCAAGACAACATAGCACGTGTAAGTTTTGGTCATTAATAAGCAATAAAAAGTAAAATTTTTTGGAAATACATTTTTTTTTAGTAAGAGGGCTAGACGAGGTTTTGGAGTCTGGATTAAAAGGGACTTCTCTGACACCAATATGGCATTTTGAGTTGTCCAGTCTGTTTGGCCTTCCCAAGGTGTTTTCACCGCGAACAAGCTTGCATAATAAGAGCTATCATAGGAGAGGGCCACGCTCTTCTTTATAAGCAGCAGAAATGAGATGTGAGAGGAGAAGTGGGAAGGCGAGTCATTGAGCACCTTCAAGGGCGTGCTCTGAAGCTGATCACTTTCCAAGAAAGATAAATATGGAAGTTGAGGATCCAGAATCTGAATACATTCAAAAACCCTCCAGGATTCCACTCTACCCTTGGAAAGTCAGCTCCTGCCGTATGAGGTATGCATGCCCCGGTTTGACTATCACTAGGTGAAATTATTACTTATCCATGGCACAACTGATCCTCCTTCACCTCTTCTTCTTGTGTTTCCTTTGCTAGGCCCTGTGGAAAGAGGAAATAATTTACAGCTAAAACAAATGTTTTTCCCCCCAGTGTTGCAAATAGAGTAAATTGTACTGGTGAGGCTGTTTACCAGTTGACATGACATTTTCCCAGCATTCGTTCCACAATGCGAGACCTTAAGAGAAGTGATATTTAAAAGGTCACATCTTTAGTTCATTCGTGGGCATGTCCCTGGCCAGGGTTGTGGAAAGCATATCTCCATGTTAGTACTAAGGTGCTCGTGTCAAAGGTGTCTGCCACTCATGGAAGACCACTCCTTGGGGGAGGAAAAGCAGGCCATTAGAAGCATTATTGGAGGACACTGTCACATTGTTTAAAATTAGAGGGGACAAATGTAGAGATACGACTGCTCACTCACAACACAGGGAGCAATGGAAGGACACGTAAAGGCAAGAATTGGAAAGATGACAGTAAAATATCTTCAACAGTCCTTTTCCTCTCCTGGAATCTAGGACAAGGGTCAAGAACACACAGTCAGCCATTGCTGCAATTTAGAAGACGTATATGAAGAGTCACAGTCTGCAACAAATTGCCTCAGTCAAAATCTGCAGGTAACTCATGCTGTCTCATGTTTTACCAAGAGATGCCATGAGCAATTGGAAATTAAAACTTTAAGGTCTTGGGCGCCTGGGTGGCTCAGTTGGTTAAGCGACTGCCTTCGGCTCAGGTCATGATCCTGGAGTCCCTGGATCGAGTCCTGC